>NW_019386061.1:40859-62826 GCF_000671375.1 Centruroides sculpturatus
ATTGTTTATTGAATACGCGGTATGACAGAATTGGTCAATAGTGTGGAGCTAATCACATATTATTTAAAGAAATTTACCTGATTTTAACTGGGTAATTTGAATTGGTGGATGTATATCTAGTTATGTGCAGTATATGAATTGATATATACATGTAATGTATATGTATATATTGATAATATATTTGATACTTGCCGTATTACATGTTACAATTGATATGTAATTATAATAAATAATGATAAAGTGCTGTTAGAGCTGATATTGCAATATTCTATCTTTATACACCGTTAATGCATTGTATATTGTAATATTGTTAAGCATTAATGAAACCTATTATGTATACAATATTCTGTAATATGAAATAGCAAAATATAAGGTGGTAATTGGTTATTACAGATATTGTAACTAGTGCAACTTTAGATAGTATTTATTATTTGAATGTTAGATAATATATAAGATATAAATGATGAATAAATATTGAACTACAGATATCATAATAAAATATTATTAGAATATTGCTGTTACAATAATGCTATAATATTGTTTGATAAATATAATAAATTACTGTTATAATAAATATAATGCAACATTGCTGCATAATAACATATTGATATAAATACTGTTAATTGAATGTATTATAAACTATTGTTAATTGAAATAGTGTCGGCTATAGTATGCGGGATGTATATAATTGCATTATAATATATGTGATGATGTCGACTATAATATATGTATTGTGTAAATATAGTATAATTGTACTATAAACAATGTTATTATATGGTGTTAAAGAATGACTATACTGTAATGATTATATAAATTAAATTAAGACAATATAATATAATCCTTAGATAAATAGTAATTTTATATGGAAATAATAACAAACTACTGTTAATACAATAAATTATTTAATGATAATAGTATAATGATATATATATAATTTTATATAATCATATAAAATGTTCTATTATTTGCCTGGTAGTGCCTAGCGGGACCAGGCCATACGTAATATACATGTAAATAAAAAAAAATATGGAAAAATAAATAATATGAATAAAATATGGTCCATATCGATTAGTCAATTTTATAATTATTATAATCAATACTAAAATAAAAATATTGCCGTTACAATATAATTACTTTTTATTTCTGTGTCAATATAAATGCTGTTTTCATTTGAATTTCATAAGAAAGATTTAAAATTTTATTAAAATACTTTTATTAATAATTTCACTTTTTAAAAATATTACCTACTATTCATTTCTTTATTATGTTTTATTTTTATGTGTCGGACTAAAGAGCTTTTATGGATTGTAGCTCTTCAAGGAAATAATGCACTGATAATTTCATACAGTGCTGTGAGAAATTTTGGGCTGTTTAAGACTCGAAGGATTATGAAATTCTTTCCAACTGTGCATTCGTATATTATGTTTTATTTTTATGTGTCGGACTAAAGAGCTTTTATGGATTGTAGCTCTTCAAGGAAATAATGCACTGATAACTTCATACAGTGCTGTGAGAAATTTTGGGCTGTTTAAGACTCAAAGGATATATGAAATTATTTCCAAGTGTGCATTCGTAGATATTCGTTTTTAAAAAATTTGTTGAGTAAAAATAATAAATTAACTTACATAGAATTTTTCATAGAACCATAAATTATTATATGTTAAAATCTTACGGTAAAATCTATAATATGTACTCTATCTTTTGACACAAGATGAAAATTGAGTTATTCTTGTGTCGTGAAGTTTGCCACATGTTTGAAAGCACTAAATGCATTAAAGGTCTTGTGAAAACTGTCTTAAAGAGCACACCATTGTTTGTTTCTTTGATGTGGGTTTTGTCTGGTGTGAGCAAATTTCCCAGAGATGGTTTAGTAACTCTTCTTTACCATCCCTGAGATCTAAATTCCCACACATGTGTTTGTCATGTGTGGTGGTTTGTATGCCGGAAAGGGGATCCTGGTAGTTGAGGGGCAAAATAATGTTCCCAACACACTGCTTTGGCCCTTGCTTTGGATAAACGGGAAGATCAGATCAGGCTCCATTTGAGTCAATCACTGGTTGTTGAGTCATTCCTGACCTCAGCCTGGAGTCAACTGATTTATGCAGACTGGGCAGACACATTCCTGCTTGACAGTTTTGTCATGTCAGTCCATATGTGCTCTTCTTGACTGCATTGTGAGGGTATAGCTCCTGGGAAACCCTTGTGTGACAGTCTATGGGAATCTCCCATGTGATGGCATCACCTTGTTGGGCCCCATAGTGGGTGGGGTCACTAACAGCTGAAAAATTATTTATCAATATGGACCCTAAAAAACACAAAATGGAGACAAGCCAAAACCAACCAATGAAAACATTTCCAGTCAGCCATCCTACTTGATAGTGCATGCTACTGAAGAAAAAACATTGTCAAAATGCTCCCCTTTTTGATTCAAAAGCTATTTGAATCCATCATTGGGCATCTATAAAAAAAAAAAAAAGAAGTTGAGATCAGGGGAACCTGCTCATAGAAACAGCCTCACCACAACAGTCAGCAAAACTTTGGCAACCAAGACCACGGGAGAAATGCAAGTCACTTTCACACCACATAGAAGTCTAAACTCATCACGTGGTGTGATATCTGAGATTGATCTGATGTCTGAAGAAGAATCAGATATTCAGCTAGGCCTTTCAGATCAAGGTCTCACTGATGACCAATGCATCTCAATTTGTCAAGAAGACAAGATAATTTCTACTAAATATCTAATTGTGACATTTGATAAACCAACATTGTTATCTTTTCTCATAGCAGGATATTTGCGCTGTCCAGTTCGCCCATATGTTCCAAATCTGCTGCAGTGCTTCAAATGCCAGAGATTTGGACATTCGCAAGCAAGCAGCCAAAGGAAGAGTGTATGTGTGCAGTGTGGAATTGAAGGTCATCAGAGTACTGAGTGTACCAGTACTCCATGCTGTGTAAACTGCAAAGATGCCCACCCTGCCTATTCCCGGAAATGCCCTGCATGGGAGAGAGAAAAAGAGATTCACCGGTGAAAACTGTCAGAAATTTACTTTACCCATATGCTTGTTGCATGGTCATTTCAAGTGCACCACTGAAACAGAAGACATTTGCTGCTGTTTTAAAATCCACAAAGACATGTGCAGTTCAAACAGATATTTCTGTTTCTCCAAATGAATCTCTCACTCGCCATGGTAAATGCTTACTAATTCAATGTAAAGAAACAGAAGAAAAGGAGAGCATGAAGACAAAAACTCCCCTACCCAAAACAGGAGTAATAACTAGAAATATGAGTTCTAAAAAGGTTAATAAGAATCCAATCAACAAACAAAAATTGAATGCAGCCCTCTCTAAATCATCAATCAGAGGCTCAGTCTGAGTAAGTTTTCTGATCTCTCTGATGATGAAAATCCCCTCGATGTGGGTTCCTGTCCGTGGTGAGGGGACCTCCCAGAGATGGTTTAGATACTCTTCTTCACCATCCCTGGGATCTGAACGCCCACCCACGTGTTTGCCGTGCGTGGTGTCCCGTATGCCGGAAAGGGGGATCCTGGTAGTTGAGGGGCAACATAACGTCCCCAACACACTGCTTTGGCCCCTGCTTCGGATAAACGGGAGGCTCAAATCAGGCTCCGTTTGAGTCAATCGGCTGGTCGTTGAGTCAGTTTTGACCTCGGCTTGGAGTCAACCGATCGATGCAGACCGGGCGGACATGTCATACAAGATGTGCTCTTCTTGACTGCATTGTGAGGGTATAGCTCCTGGGAAACCCTGGTGTGACGGTCTATGGGAGTCTCCCATGTGACGGCATCCCCTTGTTGGGCCCCATGGTGGGTGGGGTCACTAGGAGCTGAATTTTAAAATCTAAATATGGATTCATTAAAACCTAAAACATGTACTGATGCATTACCACCAGCCTACCTTATCGTTCATGCCATGGGAGAAACACCCCTATCTAAACGCTCCCCTTTTTTGATTCAAAAATTGTTTGAATCGACCGTTGGGAATCTGAAAAAAATTCAAAAATTGAGGTCAGGAGATCTACTTGTAGAAGCAGCCTCCCCTCAACAGTCAGCAAAGCTTCTGAAAATGAAGTCTCTAGGAGACATAATGGTAACCATCACACCACACACAAATTTGAACTCATCACGTGGTGTGATATCTGAAAGTGATCTGATGTCTGAGGATGAATCGGATATTCAGATCGGTCTTTCAGACCAAGGTGTCACTGCTGTTCGACGAATTTCAATCCGTCGAGATGGCAAGTTGATACCAACGAAACACCTTATTTTGACTTTCAACAAACCAACATTGCCATCTTCTGTTGCGGCAGGATATCTCCGTTGCCCAGTTCGCCCATACATCCCAAACCCGCTACGTTGCTTTAAATGTCAGCGGTTTGGACACTCCCAAACATCATGCAGAGGAAAAAAAGCATGTGCACAGTGTGGAAATGAAGACCATGAGAGTAATGAATGCACAAGTTCTCCATGCTGTGTGAACTGCAAAGATGCTCATCCTGCCTACTCTCGGAAATGCCCTTCATGGCAGAGAGAGAAAGAAATTCAGCGATTGAAGACTATTAATAATATATCCTACCCGGAGGCACGTCGTATGGTCACCTTAAATACACCAGTGAAACAAAAGACATTCGCTGCTGCTCTGAAATCCACAAAGACATGTGGAGTTCAGACAGACATTTCTGTTTCACCCGATGAATCTCTGACTCGCCATGAAAAATGTCTGCTGATACCATCTACCAAAGCAACAGAAAAAGAGAATAACAAAGCAAAACCACTCATACCTAAAACAGGGGTAACAACTAGGAATGTGGGTTCCAAAAAAGCCAGTAAGAACCCACTTAATAAACAAAGAATAAAAGCAGCCCTGTCTAAAACTAAAAAATCAGAGACTCAGTCTATGAGCGAGTTCTCTGACTTCTCTGATGAAGAGAATAATAAGGGGGTGACACCACCAACATCACCTCCAAAAGAAAAACCCCCTGTGAAATTAAAGAGGGACAACCTTGCTAAAAATGCTGCCTCAAACACATAATGGATTATAAAATAATCCAATGGAACTGTCGTGGTTTCCGCAACAACTTCTCTGACATTAAACACTTGACGTCATCTACCTCATCTCTCTGTGTGGCACTCCAGGAGACTCATCTAAAACCTGGAGAAAATATTTCTTTAAAAGGATTCAATCTTTACCGCAAGGATGATGATAGCCACAACCGTGCCAGTGGAGGTGTGGCTATTGTAGTTTCAAATCACATCCCATCCTTGCCGGTACAAATCACCACTAATTTGCAAGCCGTGGCAGCTAGAATATCTATTGGAGTAACTGTCACAGTTTGTTCTATATACTTGCCACCAGATGTCAGAGTGAATGAGAATGAATTGGATACTTTGGTTGAACAGCTACCAACACCATTTCTTTTACTGGGTGACTTCAATGGTCACAATCCTATGTGGGGCAGTCCTGACATCAATCGTCGAGGCAGAGCCATCGAGAGATTTATAGGTAATCACCAACTGTACCTATTTAATACTGGAGAAGTGACATACTTCCATGCCCCATCAAGAACGTTCACTGCCATTGATCTATCATTAGCAACTCCGAATCTGTTTTCAGCATTTACATGGGAGGTTGGATCTAATCCACTCTCTAGTGACCACTTCCCAATATTTTTAAAATATCAAGGCAGAGAAAGCTGTGAAACAGCCCGTCCACCACGCTGGAAACTGGAAACGGCAGATTGGCCTACATTTTCCTCCATGGCTAACATCACTGAGGAAATGGTCAATACTGCTGATATCAATGATGCAGTTGAAATTGTCACTTTGTGTATTATTCAGGCAGCTGAGAAAACAATGGGAAAGACATCAACAAGATACCCAAAGCATCCAAAACCATGGTGGAACCAGAATTGCGAGGCAGCATTTAAAGCACAAAAGAAAGCTTAGGGGATTTTCAGAAGATACCCTAGTGCTGAAAATTTGGTTGCTTTTAAAAAAGCAAAGGCAAATGCCAGAAGAATAAGAAGGCAAAGCCAAAGGGATTCTTGGAGGAAGTATGTTTCTAGCATAACATCTTCCACTAGCTCAAAAGCAGTCTGGGATAAAATCAATAGGAAATACGCTTCTCACTCTCTGTCCATGCTGGAAAAGAATGGCACAATAATCCGCGATATACAGGGTATTGCTGATACGTTGGGTGAAACGTTTTCTACTTCATCCAGCAATATTATGTATTCAAGAAATTTTCAGGCTTATAAAGCCCAAAGTGAAAAACAATATTTAAACTTTCATTCCTCATATAATGACGAATATAATGTGCCATTCACCAGCATAGAACTACATACAGCGATCTCTCGCTCGGGGAATAGTGCTGTAGGCTTGGATAAAATCCACTACAGCATGATTAAAAATTTGTCAAACAATTCCCTTTCTAATCTTCTGTGTCTGTTTAACAGAATATGGACAGAACATACTTTTCCTGACTCTTGGAGGCTATCTATAGTTATTCCCATTCCCAAGCCTGGTAAAGACCACAAGAATCCCTCTAATTACAGACCAATCTCTCTGACAAGTTGTCTGTGTAAACTCTTTGAGAGAATGGTAAACAGACGCCTGATGTTCCTCCTAGAGGTAAAGAACTATTTTTCACCACATCAGAGTGGATTCCGTAGGAACAGAAGTACCACTGATAACTTAGTAAACCTTGAAACATCTATACGCGAAGCGTTTGTTAGACGACAGCACTTAGTGTCTGTATTTTTCGATATAGAGAAGGCCTATGATCGCTGTTGGCGATACGGGATACTCCGTGATCTGTACGAATTCGGATTGCGGGGTAATTTGCCGATTTTTATAAAAAACTTCCTACAGAATCGAAGATTTCATGTCAGGATGGGCAACACTTTATCTAGGCCTTTCACACAACAAGAAGGTGTTCCTCAAGGCTCTATTTTGAGTGTGACTCTGTTCCTAATTAAAATTAATAGCATAGCTAACTGTCTTCCCCCTAGTGTGAAACACTCTTTGTATGTGGATGACTTTCAGATCTCCTGCCAGTCTAGTAACATGAGTTTCATTGAGAGACAACTGCAAACCTCTTTAAATCGCATAGAAAATTGGTCCAAGACCAATGGTTTTAGTTTCAACGTAGAGAAGACCTCGTGCATTCACTTTTGCCGAAGGCGTGGTTTGCACCTGGATCCTGAAATATATTTAAATGGAGTTAAAATTCCAATTGTTAATGAGACTAAGTTTTTGGGTGTTTGTTTTGACAAAAAACTGACATTCTTGCCACACTTGCGCAACCTGAAGAGTAGATGTTTAAAATCTCTAAACCTTTTAAAGGTATTATGCTGCTCATCCTGGGGAGCAGACAAAGTTTCTATGCTCAGGATTTATAGGGCCCTTGTCCGCTCTAAGCTGGACTACGGATGCATTGTTTATGGCTCTGCGCGAGAATCTACTCTTCGGATGCTGGATCCAATCCATCATCAAGCACTGCGTTTGTGCACTGGTGCATTCCGAACTTCCCCTGTCCAAAGTTTGTATGTGGATGCTTATGAGCCTCCACTGTCTCTTAGGAGAGAACAGTTGTCTCTATTTTACTATATAAAGCAGAAATCTAACTCTAAACCTTCAGTCGATTATAGAGTATTAGATACTCAGCTGAAAAGGTTATTTGAAACTCGCCCTAGTTGTGTCCCTACATTCCCCATAAGAACGGAGAATGTGAGTAGCACGATTGACCTTAACACAAGCAACATTTCACAGCTAGAGGTCTGTAGTATATCTCCTTGGTCAACTCCTGTGATAAATGTTGACCTTAGCTTAAAGCAGTTTCCTAAGGAATCCACACCAGACTACGTCTATAGACAGCACTTTGCAGAAATTCAACATTGTGACAGGAATTTAATTCCTATTTATACAGATGGATCTAAATCTGATGATTACGTTGGCTCAGCTTTCGTCTGCCAGGATGAAATTGTGGCAGAACAAATTGCATCAAATTCTTCTATCTTTTCTGCAGAGTTGCATGCTATTTATTTAGCTCTAAAGTATATAAATAGGAAAGGTCATCGTTGCTGTGTTATATACACTGACTCAGTTAGTGCACTTCAGGCTTTGATCTCGTGTGAACCTAGTTCCCACTCCATAGTGATTAAAATTCATAAACTGTTTTGCCATCTTATTGCAAGTAATTTCTTTGTAAAATTTTGTTGGGTCCCAGGCCATGTAGGTATAAAAGGAAATGAAGAAGCGGACGCAGCTGCAAAGGCAGCTAGTCCTTCACAGCATATAATGCCTATTGAAGGAGGTGATTTGAAGCTAGTTGTTAAAAAACGACTAGCAGAGCGATGGCAAAACATGTGGAATGCACAAATCCACAATAAACTACACGAGATCAAGCCGAATATAGAAAATTGGACACGTAATAAACAGTATGACAGGAGATCTGAAGTAATTCTTACTCGTTTGAGAATTGGGCATACTCGGTTGACTCATCTGTACCTTTTGAAGGGTGAAGATCAGCCATTATGCCAATATTGTAACTGTACTGTAAGTGTTAAACACATACTTTACAACTGCATTGCCTCTGAGAGGATACGTAGACAGCATTTTGGAAATGCAAGTTTTAAAGAGATTTTGGGCCAGAGGCCAAATCTTGATAAGATACTGAACTTTTTGAAAGTCGTAAATATTTATAAAGAAATTTAATTAATTATTTATATATTTATTTATTTATTTATTATATGCTTATATCTATTTTGTTGTTTTGTTTGTTTGTTTCTATTTACGTTTTTGTGTCATATTTATATTTTGTGTTATATATATTTTACCTTTTGTCATGGCGCAGCATGGCCTAAAGGGCCCTTGCGCCAAAAAACCTTAACCAACCAACCAACCAACCTGATGATGAAAATAATATGGAGGCGACCCAACCAACCTCACCTCCAAAAGGAAAATCACCAGTGAAATTGAAGAAGGGCACTTTTGCAAAGAATGGTGCCTCAAACACAATGAATTATAAAATAATTCAATTGAACTGTCATGATTTTTGCAACAACTTCTCTGATTATAAACATTTAACATCATCTACCTTATCTCTCTGTGTTGCACTCCAGGCAGTGGTGGCTCTAGCCAGGTTTTCAGGTGGTGCAAGATCTCAGTGTGGTGCCTCCTGTACAGACTAAACTGATAACGTTCATTTTTCACATTATTAATAACTCAGACCTTTGAAAGATTAGTATAGTAATACTATGGATGAGAAACGATAACGACGGTAAATGGAGAGTTAACTTGACCCTTCTTAATTCAGAAGTATCGCAAACTGTTGATGTTTTTTCTCCTCCCCTCCGTTGATGGAATCTTTTAATTTTAGGTTATGGAGATATAGCACACATATCAGGATCATGTTTTATATTTTCACAACCCAGCTCACTCTTCAGTAAAATCAATAGCATAGTACTAGTATGGATGAGGAGCAATAACAGTGAAAAAAAAAACAATATTTATTTAATTTTTTTCAGAAGGCAATATTTATAACAATATTTATTTAAACTGCTATGGCACAGACAACGCTCACATCACACAAAAGACAAATTTACATCGTAAATTAATTTAAAATTGAAGCAATTTAAGAAAAATAAAATAAAAAGCCTACATTGCCACCTTTCTCGCTTTTGTGCTTGCAAATGTTGTTATTAATTCAGAATAAATTAATTCCTGGGCAATACAATTTTCAATAGATAAAATTGCTAGATTTGACAGTCTATCCTGACACATGGTTGTACGTAAATAAGTTTTAATTTACTAAAACTTCATTATCCTTTAGCAACAGTTATAGGTATGGTCAGCAAAATTCAAAGTGCAATCAGAAATGCAATTTCCCTAGCTGTTATCACAGCAGATGAATAACACTGTACTCTTTTACAAATACATAGCAATTCTTCAGCAATTGTGTAGCATTTGGTAAATCCATAGTTTCAGACTGCATAGCCTTGCTTACAATGTTTACTTGAAACAATATATCATAACAAGCCACTATTGTTACTATAAACTCAAATTGCTCCATGATATGAATCAGCGACAAGGCCTCTGATGCTGCAACTGGGTCATTCGTAGAGTAATGGTAACAAACTGCAGCAAGGCTAGAAACTCTACTCTCCCAACAAGTTCCACAAACTTTTTTCAGCGATAGTCCTTCTATGTGCTTGGATATCACTTCCCATCACTTTGTTGATGCAGAGATTAGAACAAACAGTCTTTGAAGAAATCTGAACAAAGAAACCGATTTAACAGATGTTTTGACGGCATCTGCTATTACCAAATTTAAGCAATGACAGCTACATGGATTTAAAAAATGCTTGTGGATATTGATTCAGAATTTTGCTTTGGTCATCTTTGTTTATTTCTACTATATTCGATCCATTATCATATCCTTGGCCTCGACAATCGTTCATATCTAACTCGAACTCTTGCACAATATCATCAAGAAAGAGGCCAGTGAGTCTAGCTTCCAAAGAGCACTTACCGGCTTGTAAGCAACGAAACACACACACTTGGACTTTACTTTCATTAGTGTCAACAAAATGCTAAGTTAAAGATAACTGTTCAACACAACTGACATCAGGAGTGCAATCCATTATGCAATCCAATATGATGGAAAAGCATTTAGATGACTTTTACCCTATTAAAAATTTTATTTTGAACTTCACTTCCAAGTAAACCGATCAACTTGTTTTGAATACGTTTGCCAAAATAGTGGATATTAGTCTTTTTATTAACAATATGGCAGAGGTGCTCCATCATCACAGAATCAAATTTTCCTAGCAGTTGCACCATACCCAAGAAGTTACCATTGTTAGGAGTATATAGTGTTTCACATTCAGAGCTTCCTCTGAACAACAAATTATTGTCGCTAAAAAGAATACTATGGACACCATTCATTGGAGGATAGAAACCCACCATGATTTCTCCAATCTGTTTTTGCAAATGTTTGTCAATGCCACTGGAGTGCTTTCATCGATTCGATGCTTCTGTCCAACTGTGCATGGCGTACTGATGATCTGAAGAAGTTTCGTGAGTTTTGAGAGACACTGATAAGTGTCTCTCAAAAAGTCCTGTTGTATCTCGAGTGGGGTCAAATTTAATCAGCAACTTTTTTGTTTGTCAGTATTTACGTTTTAGTTTTATAAAAATCTATTTCAACCCTCAAAATTCAGCTTATTTTCTATTTTATACTTACAGTATGTTATTTTTAAACGAAATATCACATTTGATAGCGCTGCAAAAATTTTAACTTTGTATTCATGTAACGTCTAGAGGTAATTTCAAGGTTTTCTGAACACAAATAACATGCAAAACCTTTACACTTTAATATAAATATTATACACTATCGAATAGATGTATAGGTTTGATAAGTAATAAATACTACATATGAAAAGTGTATAGAAAAGTGTAGATGAGAATGGAGAGGAAAGAAAAAAGTAACCCATTCGCTACAGTTGGTGTTTTCTCTCGTATATTTTTCTGGTATGTAATATTACTTTCTCTGATTAATAATTGATGTTTTGTAATACAAATGACTATCAAATTATTTACTCAGGAGTAATCTTTTAAAATAGAACTCCTAATCTTTTCATATCCTTATTTCATGTTATAACACAGGTGTATATACAAATATTATATTATTGTTTCATTTAAATTTTCTTTTTTAAAAGAGAATACAGCAAATCTTTTCGTATGCAGGAAATTCCGAAACATACAGTATATATTGATAAGAATTTATAGTTTGAGTATATGTCTCTTTAGTAAAACACGGTAGACTTTCTCTCAGCTATAAGGTTAGGTTCTCCTTTATTGCAAATCTCAAATGCATTTTGGGTCTATATGAGCCCCTCTTCAGTGTAAGTGCTCAGAAGATAGAGCAACGCTTTTTTAATTATATGACTCTAACAATATGATATTTTATATAACCAAAAAAAAAACATAAATTACTATTTACACTACGTATTCATCACCTACCACACCTGATATTGAGAAGAATTTATAGATTCTTGCGATGAATTAAAAAGATTTAATTAAAATTTTTTTGTTTATCAAACACGCGATGTACTGTGTATTCGATGCATGTTTATTTTTTTCGTTTAATTTAAAACATTATTCAAAATATAATTAAAAAGTTAATTTGATCAATTATGTAAAGTTATTATTTCAAGTATTGAAAAATTTTATTATTTATATTATTACCATTCAAACAATTTACGAACGTTTTATGTAGCTCATAAAATGAAGTTATTGCATAAATATATCATGACACAGCATTATACTTGGTGAAAACATATTTATATAGTTGTATTACTAAGTATATGAACAATCACTCAACAGATAAAAAAATAAAGTAGTCAATATGTTTCATGCTAGATTTCTTTTTTAATATACCTATTTGATTTCTTCTTATCAGAAAAAATCAAATACGTATTGAAGTAAGGTGACTTCTGGTTCAAACTTTTGGTGTGTTTAATTATTTATTTAACCTGATATATTATGCAAAATATAATTAAAAATGTAATTTTATTAGTTATTTAAAGTTAATTTTTTAAGTAAGCAGTAAATAATTTTATCGTTTATATTATTACAACTCATACAATTTACAAACGATTTGGAAATGAGATAAAGTTATCATAATAATATAGAATTACACAGCATTATACTTGGTGAAAAGATAGTTAAACTCTTGTATCATTAAAAATACCAACAATTACTCAACAGATGAAAGAAATAAAATATTTTTTACAGAAAATACTTCAGCGTTAAATATAATGTACTGTACAGTACATTTGCATCACCTTGGAAAAGTGTACAAGATCAGTAAATGGATACCACATCAACTAACTATTGCAAATGAGCAGCATCCATTGACTGCATGGGATTGTTTACTCGTTACAAAATAACCCATTTCTGGACCACCTATTGCATGTGATGAAAAGTGGATCTTTTAAATTAGAGCAAAAGCAGGTCCTCTATCTCACAGAGTCATTATTGTTATAATCTCCATTTAAGAACATTTTGTTAAATACTAACAGAAACGGGTAGGAAGAAACATTGTGTTTAAAAATACACATTACAAGTATTTATGTTTTTGATAAATAAGTGAGATTGAAAATTTCTCCTTTTTTCTTCATTCTCTCTTTCTTTATTCTCTGTTTTCATTCGTACGCTCTATTTCTTCATTTTCTCTCTCTTTGTACATTCACACTGTGTTCACATGCTCTTTCTCTTTGACTGTCTCTTCGTTCATTTCTTCGTAACATCCTTATTTCTTGTTCTAATCTTCTTTCTCTTTCACGATTTAATTGATTTAGTTCCCTGTTTCTGCGTGATCTTTCTTCACGCTGACGTGGTGTTTCATTGTTTCTTTCTCCTTTGTTGGCGATTCCGATTTCGTGAGTTTTTGAGAGATACTGATAAGTGTCTCCAGTCATCAACTCCTTCTTTTTCTAAATTAGAGTGGGAACTTCTGTTGAATAAACAGCAGCAAAATATATATATATACTTTATCTGCAGATTTAGAATAAACAAGCCATCTTTTATAAGTTTCTCCATTTGGCATTACCCTTTAAAAATGCGTATTTGAAAAATGTCCATCATTTTGTCTTGGATATTTTTTGTTGTTCATTTCGTTACTTACAGGACCTCGAATAATTATTTCATCTTTGGTTGCAGGGTCAATGAGCGATCATTTTGAAATATCATAATTATGTTTTGAGCTGACAGTGATGGTATGTCTGGTATAACCTCTTCTGTAATATTTTGAACTGCATATGACATTTCAGAAATAGCTATATCTTCTTGTGTATGCTTCTGTTCATTTTCATGAGCTTTGTCTGAAGAACTTGTATTAAATAGGTCTTCTTCTGTCACGTGTTGAACTCGTTCTGATGATGACGATTTGGGTGTCTTTTCTACTCTCAAAAATTTTGCTAGCAATTTTGCAGACTTTTCAGTTTCTTCTTGTTTTTTTCGGTTTTTTTAAAGTTTTGTACTCCAGATAGTTTTTTGGAGTAGCGACATGTTTTGTCTGTAAACGACACATTATACTCTGTAAATATTTATGATATGTGCGTGGTGCCCCATATGCCGGAAAGGGGGATCCAGGTAGTTGAAAGGCAACATAATGTCCCCAACACACTGCTTTGGACCCTGCTTCAGATAAACGGGAGGCTCAAATCAGGCTCCATTTGAGTCATTCGGCTGGTCAGTGAGTTATTCTTGACCTTGGCCTGGAGTCAACCGATCCATGCAGACTAGGCGGACACATCCCTGCTTGACAGTTTTGTCATGTCAGTCCATATGTGCTCTTCTTGACTGCATTGTGAGGGTAAAGCTCATGGGGAAACCCTGGTGTGACAGTCTGTGGGAGTTATGATGTGACAGCATCCCCTTGTTGGGCTCCGTTGTGCGGGGTCACTAAGAGCTGAAATATTATTTTCAATCATGGATACTAAAACTCCAAAAACTCAGATCCAAGCACGAATCAAAACATTGCTACTCAGCCAGCATATTTGACAGTGCATGCTACTGGAGAGAATCCTTTATCTAAATGTGCTTTTTTTCTAATTCAGAAACTCTTTGAATCAACTATTGGACAACTAAAGAAAATACGAAAATTGGGGTCGGGATTTACTTGTAGAAACAGCCTTTCCTCAACAATCAGCAAAACTGTTAACAACAAAGACCCTGGGAGAAGTAGAAGTCACTGTCACCCCACACGGAAGTCTAAACTCATCATGTGGGATGGTATCTGAGATCGATCTGATGTCTGAAGAGGAATCAGATATTCAGATTGGTCTTTCAGATCAAGGTTTCACCGCTGTCCAATGCATCTCTATTTGACGAGATGGCAAGTTGATACCAACTAAACATCTCATTCTCACTTTTGAAAAGTCGACATTGTCATCATTAGTTACTGCAGGATATCTGTGCTGTCCAGTTTGTCTGTAAATTCCAAATCTGCTGCATTGCTATAAATGCCAGCAGTTTGGACATTTGCAGACATCTTGTCGAGGGAGACATGTTTGCACTCAGTGTGGAAAAGAAGATTGCGAAAGTACTGAATGTACAACTACTCCATGCTGTGTAAACTGCAAAGACGCCCATCCTGCCTACTCCCGAAAATGTCCTACATGGCAAAGAGAGAAAGAGTGCGTGAAGACGGTGAATAATATACCTTACCCAGAGGCACATTGCATGGTCACTTTAAGTGCACCAGTGAAACAGTAGACATTTGCAGCTGTTTTTAAATCCACTAAGACATGCAGGATTCAAACAGATATTTTTGTGTCAATAACTGAATCTGTAACTCGCCATGCAATATGTTTGCTGATACCATCTACCCAAACAGCAGAAAAGGACAGCAAGAAAACCAAAACACCCCTACCTAAAACAGGGGTAATAACAAGAAATGTGGGTTCTAAAAAGGCTAATAAGAACCCCTAAACAAACAGAGTGAAAGCAACTCTCTCTAAACCTAAAAAATCAGAGGCTCAGTCTATGAGCAAGTTCTCTGGCTTCTCTGATGAAGAAACTTATAAGGAGGTGACACCACCAACTTCACTTCCAAAAGGCAAATCAGCTGTAAAACTAAAGAGGGATACCTTCACAAAGAATGCTGCCTCAAACACATAATGGATTATAAAATAATTCAATGGAACTATCGTCGTTTCTGCAACAACTACTCTGACATTAAACACTTGACATCATCTACGCCATCTCTGCATGGCACTCCAGGAAACCCATCGAAAACCTGAAGAAAGAATTTCTTTAAAAGTGTTTGATTTTTACCATAATGATGCTGATAGCCACAACTGTGCCAGTGGAATTGTGGCTATACTAGTCTCAAATTGTATTCCATCCTTACTGCTACAAATAACCACTAATTTGCAAGCTGTAGCAGTCAGAATTTCTATCAGAGTAACTGTCACAGTTTGTTCTATATACTTGCCACCAGATATCAGAGTCAATGAGAATGAATTGGATGCCTTGGTTGAACAGCTGCCAACTCCATTCCTTTTACTAGGTGACTTCAATGGCCACAGTCCTATGTGGGGCAGTCCCAACATCAATCGTCAAGGCAGAGCCATTGAAAGATTTATCGGCAATCTAAAATGTATTTATTTAATACTAGAGAAGTGACATACTTCCATGCCCCAACAAGAACATTCACTGCCATTGATCTATCATTAGCCAGTCCAAACCTGTTTTCAGTATTTTCATGGGAGGTTGGATCTAATCCACTCTCTAGTGACCACTTCCCAATATTTCTAAAATATCAAGGCAGAGAAAGCTGTGAAACAGCCCATCCACCACACTGAAAACTGGAAACAGCCGATTGGCCTGTTTTTTCCTCTATGGCCAACATCACTGAGGATTCGGTGCTGATATCAATGACGCAGTTGAAGTCACTTCCAGTATCATACAGGTAGCTGAAAAAACAATGGGGAAAACATAAACCAGATATCCAAAGCATCTGAAACCATGGCCCCTCGATGTGGGTTCCTGTCTGTGGTGAGGGGACCTCCCAGAGATGGTTTAGTAACTCTTCTTTACCATCCCTGGGATCTGAACACCCACCCACGTGTTTGCCGTGCGTGGTGTCCCATATGCCGGAAAGGGGATCCTGGTAGTTGAGGGGTAACATAATGTCCCCAACACACTGCTTTGGCCTTTGCTTCGGATAAACGGGAGGCTCAAATCAGGCTCCGTTTGAGTCAATCGGCTGGTCGTTGAGTCATTCTTGACCTCGGCTTGGAGTCAACTGATCGATGCAGACCGGGTGGACACGTCAGGCAATATGTGCTCTACTTGACTGCATTGTGAGGGTATAGCTCCTGGCAAACCCTGGTGTGACGGTCAATGGGATTCTTCCNGTAAAAATAATAAATTAACTTACATAGAAATTTTTCATAGAACCATAAATTATTATATGTTAAAATCTTACAGTAAAATCTGTAATATGTATTCTATCTTCGATACCAGATGAAAATTGAAAGTTGTTCTCGTGTCGTGAACTTTGCCACGTTTGAAAGCACTAAGTGCATTAAAGGTCTTGTGAAAACTGTGTTAAAGAGCATACCATTGTTCATTTCTTTGATGTGGGTTTTCTCTGTGGTGAGGGAACCTCCCAGAGATGGTTTAGTAACTCTTCTTTACCATCCCTGAGATCTGAATTTCCATCCATGTGTGGTGGTTTGTATGCCGGAAAGGGGGAGTCCTGGTAGTTGAGGGGCAAAATAATGTCCCCAACACACTGCTTTGGCCCTTGCTTTGGATAAATGGGAAGATCAAATCAGGGTCTATTTGAGTCAATCGCTGGTTGTTCAGTCATTCATGACCTCAGCCTGGAGTCAACCGATCAATGCAAACCAGGTGGACATGTCCCTGCTTGACAGTTTTGTCATATCAGACAAGATTTGCTGCTGTTTTAAAATCCACAAAGACATGTGCAGTTCAAACAGATATTTCTGTTTCTCCAAATGAATCTCTCACTCGCCATGCTAAATGTTTACTAATTCAATGAAAAGAAACAGAAGAAAAGGAGAGCATGAAGATAAAAACTCCCGTACCCAAAACAGGAGTAATAACTAGAAATATGAGTTCTAAAAAGGCTAATAAGAATCCAACCAACAAACAAAAATTGAAGGCAGCTCTCTCTAAATCATCAATCAGAGGCTTAGTCTATGAGTAAGTTTTCTGATCTCTCTGATGAAGAAAATAATATGGAGATGACCCAACCAACCTCACCTTAAAAGGAAAATCACCAGTGAAATTGAAGAGGGGCACTTTTGCAAAGAATGGTGCCTCAAACACAATGAATTATAAAATAATTCAATTGAACTGTTGTGATTTTTGCAACAACTTCTCTGATTATAAACATTTAACATTATCTACCTTATCTCTCTGTATTGCACTCCAGGCAGTGGCAGCCCTAGCCAGGTTTTCAGGTGGTGTGAGATCTCACTGTGGCACCCCCATAGAGACTAAACTGATAACGTACATTTTTCACATTATTAATAACTCAGACCTTTGAAAGATTAGTATAGTAATTCTATTTGTAATACTATGGATGAGAAACGATGACGACGGTAAATGGAGAGTTAACTTGACCCTTGTTAATTCAGATGTATCGCAAACTGTTGATGTTTTTTTCCATCTCCTCCGTCGATGGAATCTTTTAATTTTAGGTTATGGAGATATAGCACACATATCAGGATCATGTTTTATATTCTCACAACTCAGCTGACTCTTGTGTAAAATCAATAGCATAGTACTAGTATGGATGAGGAACAATAACAGTGAAAAAAAAAATATTTCTTTCACAAAGCAATATTTATTTAATTTTTTTCATAAGGCAATATTCATAACAATATTTATTTAAACTGCTATGGCACAGACAACACTCACATCACAAAAAGACAAATTTACATCGTAAATTAATTTAAAATTGAAACAATTTAAGAAAAAAAATAAAATAAAAACCCTACATTACCACCTTCCTTGCTTTTGTGCTTGCAAATGTTGTTATTAATTTAGAATAATTTAATTCCTGGGCAATACTATTTTCGATAGATAAAATTGCTAGATTTGACTGCTAGTAGAAAATTGCTAGTCTATCCTGACACATGATTGTACGTAAATAAGTTTTAATTTACTGAAACTTCGTTCTCCTTTAGCAACAGTTATAGGTATAGTCAGCAAAATTCGAAGTGCAGCCTGAAATGCAATTTTCCTAGCTGTTATCACTGCAGACGAGTAACACTGGTACTCTTTTACAAATTCATAGCAGTTTTTCAGCAATTGTGTAGCATTTGGTAAATCCATAGTTTCAGACTGCATAGGCTTGCTTACAATGTTTACTTGAAACAATATATCATAACAAGCCACTATTGTTACTATAAACTCAAATTGCTCCATGATATGAATCAGCAACAAGGCCTCTGATGCTGCAACTGGGTCATTCGTAGAGTAGTGGTAACAAACTGCAGCAAGGCTAGAAACTCTACTCTCCCAACAAGTTCCACAAACTTTTTTCAGCGATAGTCCTTCTATGTGCTTGGATATCACTTCCCATCACTTTGTTGATGCAGAGATTAGAACAAACAGTCTTTGAAGAAATCTAAACAAAGAAACCGATTTAACAGATGTTTTGACGGCATCTGCTATTACCAAATTTAAGCAATGACAGCCACATGGATTAAAAAATGCTTGTGGATATTGATTCAGAATTTTGCTTTGGTCATCTTTGTTTATTTCTACTATATTCGATCCATTATCATATCCTTGGCCTCGACAATCGTTCATATCTAACTCGAACTCTTGCACAATATCATCAAGAAAGAGGCCAGTGAGTCTAGCTTCCAAAGAGCACTTACCGGCTTGTAAGCAACGAAACACACACACTTGGACTTTACTTTCATTAGTGTCAACAAAATGCTAAGTTAAAGATAACTGTTCAACACAACTGACATCAGGAGTGCAATCCATTNTATTTTGTGTTATATATATTTTACCTTTTGTCATGGCGCAGCATGGCCTAAAGGGCCCTTGCGCCAAAAAACCTTAACCAACCAACCAACCAACCTGATGATGAAAATAATATGGAGGCGACCCAACCAACCTCACCTCCAAAAGGAAAATCACCAGTGAAATTGAAGAAGGGCACTTTTGCAAAGAATGGTGCCTCAAACACAATGAATTATAAAATAATTCAATTGAACTGTCATGATTTTTGCAACAACTTCTCTGATTATAAACATTTAACATCATCTACCTTATCTCTCTGTGTTGCACTCCAGGCAGTGGTGGCTCTAGCCAGGTTTTCAGGTGGTGCAAGATCTCAATGTGGTGCCTCCTGTACAGACTAAACTGATAACGTTCATTTTTCACATTATTAATAACTCAGACCTTTGAAAGATTAGTATAGTAATACTATGGATGAGAAACGATAACGACGGTAAATGGAGAGTTAACTTGACCCTTCTTAATTCAGAAGTATCGCAAACTGTTGATGTTTTTTCTCCTCCCCTCCGTTGATGGAATCTTTTAATTTTAGGTTATGGAGATATAGCACACATATCAGGATCATGTTTTATATTTTCACAACCCAGCTCACTCTTCAGTAAAATCAATAGCATAGTACTAGTATGGATGAGGAGCAATAACAGTGAAAAAAAAAACAATATTTATTTAATTTTTTTCAGAAGGCAATATTTATAACAATATTTATTTAAACTGCTATGGCACAGACAACGCTCACATCACACAAAAGACAAATTTACATCGTAAATTAATTTAAAATTGAAGCAATTTAAGAAAAATAAAATAAAAAGCCTACATTGCCACCTTTCTCGCTTTTGTGCTTGCAAATGTTGTTATTAATTCAGAATAAATTAATTCCTGGGCAATACAATTTTCAATAGATAAAATTGCTAGATTTGACAGTCTATCCTGACACATGGTTGTACGTAAATAAGTTTTAATTTACTAAAACTTCATTATCCTTTAGCAACAGTTATAGGTATGGTCAGCAAAATTCAAAGTGCAATCAGAAATGCAATTTCCCTAGCTGTTATCACAGCAGATGAATAACACTGTACTCTTTTACAAATACATAGCAATTCTTCAGCAATTGTGTAGCATTTGGTAAATCCATAGTTTCAGACTGCATAGCCTTGCTTACAATGTTTACTTGAAACAATATATCATAACAAGCCACTATTGTTACTATAAACTCAAATTGCTCCATGATATGAATCAGCGACAAGGCCTCTGATGCTGCAACTGGGTCATTCGTAGAGTAATGGTAACAAACTGCAGCAAGGCTAGAAACTCTACTCTCCCAACAAGTTCCACAAACTTTTTTCAGCGATAGTCCTTCTATGTGCTTGGATATCACTTCCCATCACTTTGTTGATGCAGAGATTAGAACAAACAGTCTTTGAAGAAATCTGAACAAAGAAACCGATTTAACAGATGTTTTGACGGCATCTGCTATTACCAAATTTAAGCAATGACAGCTACATGGATTTAAAAAATGCTTGTGGATATTGATTCAGAATTTTGCTTTGGTCATCTTTGTTTATTTCTACTATATTCGATCCATTATCATATCCTTGGCCTCGACAATCGTTCATATCTAACTCGAACTCTTGCACAATATCATCAAGAAAGAGGCCAGTGAGTCTAGCTTCCAAAGAGCACTTACCGGCTTGTAAGCAACGAAACACACACACTTGGACTTTACTTTCATTAGTGTCAACAAAATGCTAAGTTAAAGATAACTGTTCAACACAACTGACATCAGGAGTGCAATCCATTATGCAATCCAATATGATGGAAAAGCATTTAGATGACTTTTACCCTATTAAAAATTTTATTTTGAACTTCACTTCCAAGTAAACCGATCAACTTGTTTTGAATACGTTTGCCAAAATAGTGGATATTAGTCTTTTTATTAACAATATGGCAGAGGTGCTCCATCATCACAGAATCAAATTTTCCTAGCAGTTGCACCATACCCAAGAAGTTACCATTGTTAGGAGTATATAGTGTTTCACATTCAGAGCTTCCTCTGAACAACAAATTATTGCCGCTAAAAAGAATACTATGGACATCATTCATTGGAGGATAGAAACCCACCATGATTTCTCCAATCTGTTTTTGCAAATGTTTGTCAATGCCACTGAAGTGCTTTCATCGATTCGATGCTTCTGTCCAACTGTGCATGGCGTACTGATGATCTGAAGAAGTTTCGTGAGTTTTGAGAGACACTTATAAGTGTCTCTCAAAAAGTCCTGTTGTATCTCGAGTGGGGTCAAATTTAATCAGCAACTTTTTTGTTTGTCAGTATTTACATTTTAGTTTTATAAAAATCTATTTCAACCTGAAAATTT
>NW_019386061.1:63944-93242 GCF_000671375.1 Centruroides sculpturatus
AAACATTTAATTCTCACCTTTAACAAGCCGACATTGCCATCTTTTATTACAGCAGGTTATCTGCGCTGCCCTGTCCGTCCGTACGTTCCAAATCCACTGCGTTGTTTCAAATGCCAGCGGTTTGGACATTCACAGACATCCTGCCGTGGCAAGAGCGTATGTGCACAGTGTGGGACTGAAGGTCACGAGAGTACTGAGTGTACCAGTACCCCATGCTGTGTTAACTGCAAAGATGCCCATCCTTCTTACTCCTGAAAATGCCCTGTATGGCAAAGAGAAAAAGAGATACAACGGGTAAAAACAGTCAATAACATACCCTACCCAGAGGCTCATCGTGTGGTCGTGTTAACTGCACCTTTGAGACAGAAAACATTTGCTGCTGCTTTGAAATCCACAAAGACATGTGGGGTTCAAACAGATATTTCTGTCTCCCCAAAAGAATCTCTTACTCGCCACGCAAAATGTTTGGTAATCCAGTCAAAAGAAAACGAAGAAAAGGATAGTATCAAGACAGACACCCCTACCTAAAACAGGGGTAGTGACCAGAAATGTGGGTTCTAAGAAAGCAAATAAGAACCCACTTAACAAACAAAAATTAAAAGCAGCCCTTTCTAAAGCTAAAAGATCAGAGACTCAGTTCATGAGTGAGTTCTCTGATATCNATCAAGACAGACACCCCTACCTAAAACAGGGGTAGTGACCAGAAATGTGGGTTCTAAGAAAGCAAATAAGAACCCACTTAACAAACAAAAATTAAAAGCAGCCCTCTCTAAAGCTAAAAGATCAGAGACTCAGTTCATGAGTGAGTTCTCTGATATCTCTGATGAAGAGCCTAACATGGAGGTGAAAAAACCAATGTCACCCCCAAAAGATAAACCTCCTGTGAAATTGAAGAGGGATACCCTTGCCAAAAATGCTGCCTCAAACACATAATGGATTATAAAATAATCCAATGGAACTGTCGTGGTTTCCGCAACAACTTCTCTGACATTAAACACATGACATCATCTACTTCATCTCTCTATGTGACACTCCAGGAAACACATCTAAAACCAGGAGAAAATATTTTTTTTAAAGGATTCGATCTCTACCACAACGATGATGATACCCACAACTGTGCCAGTGGCGGTGTGGCTATTCTGGTTTCAAACCGCATTCCATCCTTACCGGTACAAATAACCACTGCTTTGCAAGCTGTGGCAGTCAGAATTTCTAAAGGAGTAACTGTCACAGTTTCCTCTATATACCTGCCACCACATGTCAGAGTCAATGAGGATGAATTGGACGCATTAGTTGAACAGCTGCCTACTCCATTCCTTTTACTCGGTGATTTCAATGGTCACAATCCTGTGAGACAATCCCGACATTAACTGTCGAGGCAGGGCCATTGAAAGATTTATTGGCAATCAGCAACTGTATTTATTTAATACAGGAGAAGTGACATACTTCCATGCTCCAACGAGAACATTTACAGCCATTGATTTAACCTTAGCAAGTCCAAACCTGTTTTCAGCATTTACATGGGAGGTTGGATGTAATCCATTCTCTAGTGACCACTTCCCAATACTTCTAAAATATCAAGGCAGAGAAAGCTGTGAAACAGCCCGTCCACCATGCTGGAAACTTGAAACAGCAGATTGGCCTGCATTCTCCTCTATGGCTGACATCATTGAGGAAATGGTCAATACTGCTGATATCAATGACGCAGTTGAAGTTGTCACTTCTAGTATTATACAGGCAGCTGAAAAAACAATGGGGAAAACATCAACCAGATATCCAAAGCATTCGAAACCATGGTGGAACCAGAATTGCGAGGCAGCATTTAAAGCACAAAAGAAAGCATGGGGGATTTTCAGAAGATACCCCACTGCTGAAAATTTGGTTGCTTTTAAAAAAGCAAAGGCAAATGCCAGAAGAATAAGAAGGCAAAGCCAAAGGGATTCTTGGAGGAAGTATGTTTCTAGCATAACATCATTCCACTAGCTCAAAAGCAGTCTGGGATAAAATCCATAAAATTAATGGGAAATATGCTTCTCACTCTTTGTCCATGCTGGAAAATAATGGCACAATAATCAGCGATATACAGGGTATTGCTGATTTATTGGGTGAAACATTTTTTGCTTCATTCAGCAATATTATGTATTCAAGGAATTTTCAGGTTTATAAAGCCCAAAGAGAAAAACAGTGTTTAAACTTTCATTCCTCATTTAATGAGGAATATAATGTGCCATTCACTAGAATTGAATTACATACAGCGATCTCTCGCTCAGGGAATAGTGCTGTTGGCCCGGATAAAATCCACTACAGCATGATTAAAAATCTTTCGAACAATTCCCTTTGTAATCTCCTGCATCTGTTTAACAGAATATGGACAGAACATACTTTTCCTGACTCTTGGAGGCTATCTATCATTATTCCCATTCCCAAATCTGGTAAAGANAACAATTCCCTTTGTAATCTCCTGCATCTGTTTAACAGAATATGGACAGAACATACTTTTCCTGACTCTTGGAGGCTATCTATCATTATTCCCATTCCAAAATTAGGTAAAGACCACAAAAATCCCTCTAGTTACAGACCAATCTCTCTGACACGGTGTCTGTGTAAACTCTTTGAGAGAATGGTAAATAGACGCCTGATGTTCCTCCTAGAGGAAAAGAACTACTTTTCACCACAACAGAATGGATTTCGTAGGAACGGAAGTACCACCGACAATTTAGTAAACCTTGAAACCTCTAGAGCAACGGTTCCCAACCTTTTTCGGGTGGCGACTCCTTTTTATAAAATCCAAGTGTCCCGCGACCCCGATACAATTGAAAAGGGCATTTTTAATAAGGTAATTAAAAAACAACGAAGTTAGTTTTTTACTATAATTTTATTTTAAATTGTTTAATAATTTAATGCGATGGTTGAAATTGCATGTTATTAACCAGTTTCAAAATTCGCGGGATAGTTTTGTTAACGCCAATCTCATGTCATTCTCAACATTTAATTTATTTCTCCCAAACTCTCAACACAAGTTTCAACCAACTGTGACAGAATAGCGTACCTAGATTACACTTATTTTAATTTTAAAAAAATATATGAAATTATTCAAACATCAAGACACCATTAAAAATAAAAATTGCATTATAGTGAATATTTTTTTTAGTTTACTGTATAAGTTGGTGACCCCACAGAAAACCCGTCGCAACTTCCTTCTGGGTCGCGACCCATAGGTTGGGAACCTATGCTCTAGAGGATAAGCGAAGCGTTTGTTCGACGACAACACTTAGTGTCTGTATTTTTTGATATAGAGAACGCCTACTATTGCTGCTGGCGACACGGAATACTTTGTGATCTGTACCAATTTCGATTACGAGGTAACTTGCTAATTTTTATAAAAAATTTCCTGCAGAATCGAAGATTCCATGTCAGGATAGGCAACACTTTATCTAGGCCTTTCATGCAAGAAGAAGGTGTCCCTCAAGCTTGTATTTTGAGTGTGACTCTGTTCCTAATCAAAATCAACAGCATAGCTAACTGTCTTCCTCCCAGTGTGAAACACTCTGTATGTGGATGACTTTCAGATCTCCTGCCAGTCTAGTAATATGAGTTTCATTGAGAGACAACTGCAAACCTTCCTAAATCGCATATACGATTGGTCCAAGACCAATGGCTTTACATTTAATGCAACGAAGACCTCGTGCATCCACTTTTGCCGAAGTCGTGGAATGCACGTGGATCCTGAAATTTATTTAAATGGGGATAAAATCCCAATGGTAAATGAAGCTAAGTTTTTAGGTGTTTCTTTCGACCAAAAACTGACATTCTTGCCACACTTGTGCAACCTGAAGAGTAGATGCTTAAAATCTGAACCTTCTAAAGGTATTATGCTGCTCATCCTGGGGAGTAGACAAATGTTCCATGCTCAGGATTTATAGGGCCCTTGTCTGCTCAAAGTTGGACTATGGATGCATTGTTTATGGCTCTGCACGAGAATCTACTCTTTGAATGCTGGATTCAATCCATCATCAAGCTGTACGTTTGTGCACTGATGCCTTTCGCATCTCTCCTGTAAAAGTCTGTATGTGGAGGCTTATGAGCCTCCACTATCTCTTAGGAGAGAACAGTTGTCTCTCTTTTTATTACATTAAACAAAAATCTCAGCAAAAACTTACAGCTGATTGTCTAGGTACTCAGCTGAAAAGATTATTTGCTGCCCGGACAAGTAGTGTCCCTACATTCAACATGAGAATGGAGAATGTAAGCAGCACGATTGACCTGAACACAAGCAACATTTTACAGGCCGAGGTTGATAGTATACCACCTTGGTCAACTACTGTGATAAATGTTGACTTCTGCTTAAAGCAGTTTCCCAAGGAATCCACTCCAGACTACATTTACAGACAGCACTTTTCAGAAATCCAACACAATGACAGGAATTTGATTCCTATTTACACTGACAGTTCTAAATCGGATGATTATGTTGGCTCAGCCTTTGTCTGCCAGGATGAAATCATGGCAGAGGAAATTACATTGAATTCATCTATCTTTACTGCAGAGCTGCATGCTATTCACTTAGCCTTAAAGTATGTGATTAGAAAAGGTCATCATCGCTGCGTGATTTACACTGATTCAGTTAGTGTACTTTAGGCTTTGATCTCATGTGAACCTAATTCTCACTCTATAGTGATTAAAATTCGTAAATTGTTTTGCTATCTTACTGCGAATGATTTCTTTGTAAAATTTTGTTGGGTCCCAGGCCATGTAGGTATAAAAGGAAATGAAGAAGCTGACGCAGCTGCAAAGACAGCTAGTCCTTCACAGCATATAATGCATACTGAAGGAGGGAATTTGAAACTAGTTGTTAAAAAACCACTAGCAGAGAGATGGCAAGTTATGTGGAATGCACAAATCTACAATAAACTGCATGAGATCAAACCAATGATATCAAATTGGACACATAATAGGCAGTATGATAGGAGATCTGAGGTAGTCCTTACTCGGTTGAGAATTGGACACACTCGACTGACTCATCAATACCTTTTGAAGGGTGATGATCAACCGGTATATCAGTATTGCAATTGAACTGTAAGTGTTAAACACATACTTTGCAATTGTGTTGCTCTTGATCAATGTCGTAGACAGCATTTCGGAAATGCAAGTTTGAGTGAGATTTTGGGCCAGAGGCCAAATCTTGATAAGATACTGAACGTTTTGAAAGTTGTAAATATTTATAAAGAGATTTAATCAATTATTCATATACTTAATTATTTATTATATATTTATACTTGTTTTGTTTATTTGATCTTATTCATGTTTTTGTGTTGTATCTATATTTTGTTATATATATTTTGTTTATTTATTTTTTTATTCTTTTTACCTTGTGCCATGGCGCAGCATGGCCTGAATGGACCTTGTGCCAGAAAACTCCTACCAACCAACCAACCAACCAACCGAAACCATGGTGGGATCAGAATTGCAAGGCAGCATTTAACAAACAAAAGAAAGCATGGGGGATATTCAGAATACCCCACTGCTAGTAATTTGATTGCTTTTCAAAAAGCAAAGGCAAATGCCAGAAGAATTAGAAGGCAATGCCAAAGGGATTCTTGGAGGAAGTATGTTTCTATCATACCATCTTCCACCAGCTCTAAAGCAGTCTGGGATAAAATCCATAAAATTGATGGGAAGTATGCTTCTCATTCTCTGTTCATGCTGGAAAATAATGGCACAATAATCAGCGATATACAGGGTATTGCTGATACGTTGGATGAAACGTTTTCTGCTTCATTCAGCAATATTATGTATTCAAGGAATTTTCAGTTTTACAAAGCCCAAAGTGAAAAACAGTGTTTAAAGTTTCACTCTTTATGTAATGAGGGAATATAATGTGCCATTTACCAGCATGGAACTACATACAGCAATCTCTCGCTTGGGGAATACTGCTATAGGCCCGGATAAAATCCACTACAGCATGATTAAAAATCTGTCAAACAATTCTTATTGTACTCTACTGCATCTGTTTAACAGAATATAGACAGAAAATACTTTTCCCGACTCTTGGAGACTTTCAATTATTATCCCCATTCCAAAACCCGGTAAAGACTGCAAGAATCCCTTCAATTACAGACCAATCTCTCTGACAAGTTGCCTGTGTAAACTCTTTGAGAGAATGGTAAACAGACGTTTGATGTTCCTCCTAGAGGAAAAGAACTATTTCTCACCACATCAGAGTGGATTTTGTAGCAACAGAAGTACCACAGACAACTTAGTAAACCTTGAAACATATATACACAAAGCGTTTGTTAGACAACAGCATTTAGTGTCTGTGTTTTTAGATATAGAGAAGGCCTATGATAGGTGTTGGCAATACGGGATACTTCGTGATCTGCATGAATTCGGGTTGTGGGGTAATTTTCCAATTTTTATAAAAGACTTCCAACAGAATCGAAGATTCCAAATCAGGATGGGCAACACACTATCTAGGCTCTTCACACAAGAAGAAGGTGTTCCTCAAGGTTTTGTTTTGATTGTGTGACTCTGTTCCTAATCAAAATTAACAGCATAGCTAAGTGTCTTCCTCCTAGTGTAAAACACTGTCTGTATGTGGATGACTTTCAGATCTCCTGCCAGTCTACTAACATGAGTTTCATTGAGAGACAACTGCAAACCTCTCTAAATTGCATAGACAATTGGTCCAAGACCAATGGTTTTACCTTTAACACAGAGAAGACCTTGTGCATCCATTTTTACCGAAGGTGTGGTTTGCACCTGGACCCTGAAATTCACTTAAATGGGGATAAAATTTCAATGGTGAATGAGTCTAAGTTTTTTGGTGTTTCTTTTGACCAGAAACTGACATTCTTGCTACACCTGTGCAACCTGAAGAGTAGATGTTTAAAATCTCTAAACCTTTTAAAGGTACTATGCTGCTCATTCTGGGGAGCAGACAAAGTCTCTATGCTCAGGATTTATAGGGCCCTTGTCCGCTCTAAGCTGGACTACGGTTGCATTGTTTATGGCTCTGCGCAAGAATCTACTCTTTGGATGCTAGATCCAATCCATCATCAAGCATTGTGTTTGTACACTTGTGCATTTCGAACTTCCCCTGTTCAAAGTCTGTACGTGGATGCTTATGAGCCTCCACTATCTCTCAGGAGAGAACAGTTGTCTCTCTTTTTATTACATTAAACAAAAATCTCAGCAAAAACTTACAGCTGATTGTCTAGGTACTCAGCTGAAAAGATTATTTGCTGCCTGGACAAGTAGTGTCTATACATTCAACATGAGAATGGAGAATGTAAGCAGCACGATTGACCTTAACACAAGCCACATCTCACAGATTGAGGTTAATAGTATTCCACCTTGGTCAACCCCATTAATATATGTTGACTTAAGCTTAAAGCAGTTTCCCAAAGAAACCACACCAGATTCCGTCTATAGACAGCACTTTGCAGAAATTCAAAATCGTGACAGGAATTTAATTCCTATTTACACTGATGGATCGAAATCAGATATGTTGGTTCAGCATTTGTTTGCCAGGATGAAATTGTGGCAGAACAAATTTCACCAAATTTTTCCATCTTTTCTGCTGAGTTGCAAGCTATTTATTTAGCCCTAAAGTATATAAATAGGAAAGGTCATCATTGCTGCGTGATTTACACTGACTCAGTGCACTTCAGGCTTTGATCTCGTGTGAACCTAGTTCTCACTCTATAGTGATTAAAATTCGGAAACTAATTTGTCATTTTACTACGTGTAACTGCTCTGTAAAATTTTGTTGGGTTCTAGGCCACATCCCCTCGATGTGGGTTCCTGTCTGTAGTGAGGGGACTTTCCAGAGATGGTTTAGAAAATCTTCTTTACCATTCCTGGAAACGGAACACCCACCCACATGTTTGCCGTGCGTGGTATCCCGTATGCCGGAAAGGGGATTTTGGTAGTTGATGGGCAACATAACATCCCTAATACACTGCTTTGGATAAACGGGAGGCTCAAATCAGGCTTCGTTTCAGTCAATCGGCTGGTCGTTGAGTCATCCTTGACCTCAGCCTGGAGTCAACTGATTGATGCAGACCGGGCGGACATGTCAGACAAGATGTGCTCTTCTTGACTGCATTGTGAGGGTATAGCTCCTGGGAACCTGATGTGATGGTCTATGGTAGTCTCCCATGTAACGGCATTCCCTTCTTGAGCTTCATGGTGGGTGGGGTCACTAGGAGCTGAATATTTAAACTCTAATTATGGATTCAAAAAATTCAAAATGTTCTTTTGCATCAACAACAAAAACCAATGAAAAAATCTCTAGTAACCCAGCATACTTAGTAGTGCACGCAACCGGAGAGAAACCCTTGGCTAAAGCTTCTTTTTTCTTGATTCAAAAATTGTTTGAATCGACCATTGGACAGTTGAAAAAATACAAAAATTAAGATCAGAGATTTACTGATGGAAACAGCTTCCCCACAAGAATCGGCAAAACTTCTTGAAACAAAGACCCTAGGAGAAATGGAAGTCACTGTCACCCCACATGGGAGCCTAAACTCATCATGTGGGGTAATATCTGAGATTGATCTGATATCTGAAGATGAATCAGATATTCAGATTGGCCTTTCAGACCAAGGAGTCACTGCTATCTGATGCATTTCCATTCGTTGAGATGGCATGTTGATACCTACAAAACACCTCATTCTCATGTTTAACAAGTCAAGTTCAAACATATTTTTTTCTCTGGCATTTCTTCCATACCATATACCGAACATTTTGGTTGTGTGTACTGTTTCAATTGCCAATTGATCGTTTGAAATGTTACCGATAATGTTTAAGAGTTTACATTTATTTTCATTTATTGTTCAGTAAACTGGCTAAAGTTCTTTAGTTTTAACAAGACTTTTTCAAGGCTGAATCTGCAGCCTATAAGAAAATTTATGTCATCTGCATGTGCCAATAATTTGATTTTATCGTTCATACCAGGGATATGAATGGGTTCAATCATATTATTGTGAATTATGCTTTTTAGTAAAGCTTCTATATAAAACACAAACAAGACCATCGAACTGGGACAACCCTGTCTCACTCCTGCGTAGCAAATTATGTTTTGAGATTTCTTATTGTTAATGGTGACGCATGTTTTCGGCATATGATATAATCTTTGGATAAACCATAATTCTTTCTTGTTGAACCCCTCGTTGTGGGTTCCTGTCCGTGGTGAGGGGACCTCCCAGAGATGGTTTAGAAACTCTTCTTTACCATCCCTGGGATCTAAACGCCCACCCACGTGTTTGCCGTGCGTGGTGTCCCGTATGCCAAAAGGGGGGATCCTGGTAGTTGAGGGGCAACACATTGTCCCCAACACACTGCTTTGGCCCCTGCTTCGGATAAACGGGACACTCAAATCAGACTCCATTTGAGTCAATCGGCTGGTTGTTGAGTCATTATAGACCTCGGCTTGGAGTCAACCGATCGATGCAGACCGGGCAGACACGTCAGACAAGATGTGCTCTTGACTGCATTGTGAGGGTATAGCTCCTGGGAAACCCTGGTGTGACGGTCTATGGGACTCTCCCATGTGACGGCATCCCCTTGTTGGGCCCCATGGTGGGTGGGGTCACTAGGAGCTGAAATATTATTATTTAATCATGGATCCTAAACCTTCAAAAAATAAAGACAAGCCAGAAAACACTTCCAGTCAGCCATCCTACTTAATAGTGCATGCTACTGGAGAAAAACCTTTGTCAAAATGTTCCCTTTTTTTGATTCAGAAGTTATTTGAATCAATGATCGGACACCTGAAAAAAACACAAAAACTGAGGTCAGGAGACCTACTTGTAGAAACTGCCACACCTCAACAGTCGGCAAAATTTCTAGCTGCAAAGAAATTGGGAGACATCGAAGTCACAGTCACACCACATGGAAGTTTGAACTCATCACGTGGTGTGATATCTGAGTTTGATCTGATGTCTGAAGATGAATCAGATATTCAGATTGGCCTTTCAGACCAAGGTGTTACTGCTGTCCGAAGTATCTCCATTCGTCGGGATGGCAAGTTAATACCAACTAAACATTTAATTCTCACCTTTAACAAGCCGACATTTCCAACTTTTATTACAGCAGGTTATCTGCACTGCCCTGTCTGTCCGTACGTTCCAAATCCACTGCGTTGTTTCAAATGCCAGCGGTTTGGACTTTCACAGACATCCTGCCGTGGAAAGAGCATATGTGCACAGTGGGACTGAAGGTCACGAGAGTACTGAGTGTACCAGTACCCCATGCTGTGTTAACTGCAAAGATGCCCATCCTTCTTACTCCCGAAAATGCCCTGCATGGCAAAGAGAAAAGGAGATACAATGGGTGAAAACAGTAAACAACTTACCTTACCCAGAGGCGCGCCGAATGGTCACTTCAAGTGCACCACTAAAACAAAAGACATTCGCTGCTGCTTTGAAGTCCACAAAAACATGTGGAGTTCAAACCGACATTTCTGTCTCTCCAAAGGAATCCCTTACCAGGCATGCGAAATGTTTAATGATTCCACCAAAAGAAACACCAGAAAAGGAGAGTTTAAAACCAAAAACACCCCTACCTAAAACAGGGGTAATAACAAGAAACCTGGGTTCTAAAAAGGCTAGTAAGAACCCACTAAACAAGCAGAGAGTAAAAGCAGCTCTCTCTAAATGTAAAAAATCAGAAGCCCACTCTATGAGTGAGTTTTCTGATATCTCTGATGAAGAGACTAATTAAGAGGTGACAAAACCAATATCACCTCCAAAAGAAAAACCCCCGGTTAGATTAAAGAGAGATAATCTCACAAAGAATGCTGCCTCAAACACATAATGGGTTATAAAATAACCCAATGGAACTGTCGTGGTTTCCGCAACAACTTCTCTGACATTAAACACTTTTACTTTAAAAGGATTCAATCTCTATATAAGGCTTTTTGATTAGACCCATGTTCAATATATATGTGAGAAACCCCCTTATTTCAACAGCCAAAATTTTGGACCACTTCTTTAGAGAGGGCGGTACATTATTCCCCATGCCATTTATCACTTCTTGAGCGTAACGATTTGATTCCGTTACGATTAGATTGAGCAAAGTAACGGTGAAAAACAGGTTGAAATACACAATCGGTGGTGAATCTGGCGGTGGCATGTGTTTAGGGCCAGGTAGTTCATGAAAAGAGAAAGGAAGAGAAGTAGGTTGCTCTGGAGATAGAACCTCCTGATAGCCATCATCATCGTCATCATCATTTGATTGCGTAGTAGTAAATTGATTTGAAGAGGAGCTTGGAGGGGCCAATTCTTCTTCTGAATCATAATAATCAGAAACGTCCATCAGACTAAAATCAGGTTCAGAGCCTGACTCTGAAATAGTGTCGGAAAAGTTATCGATATCCTGAAGATCGGATTCTTCTAAAATTTTTGACATTTTCGATTTTTTCGAAGATGAGGCCATATTATTTATAAAATTCGGTTGTAATTCGATAAATCTAATTTTAAAAAATAAACTATATGTAACGATACGTTACAATATAAAGCTAAAACTATAATAAATACAATTACAATAACTAAATCAAAGATATAAAATAAAACAATTTACAAATAATTTATTAAAAATTTCATTTGATATAAGATCGAAATTTTTTATAATATATTACGAAAATTATATTGTATATACCTTAAAAATGTTAAAGTANTAGAGGAAAAGAACTACTTTTCACCACATCAGAGTGGATTTCGTAGGAACAGAAGTACCACGGACAATTTAGTAAAACTTGAAACATCCATACGCGAAGCGTTTGTTAGACGACAGCACTTAGTGTCTGTTTTTTTTTATATAGAAAAGGCCTATGATCGCTGCTGGCGTTACGGAATACTTCGTGATTTACATGAATTCGGACTGCGGGGTAATTTGCCAGTTTTTATAAAAAACTTCCTGCAGAATCGAAGATTCCAAGTTAGGATGGGCAACACACTATCTAGATCTTTTGTCCAAGAAGAAGGTGTTCCTCAAGGATGTATTTTGAGTGTGACTCTGTTCCTAATTAAAATTAACAGCATAGCTAACTGCCTTCCTCCCAGTGTGAAACACTCTTTGTATGTGGATGACTTTCAGATCTCCTGCCAGTCTACTAACATGAGTTTTATCGAGAGACAACTGCAAACCTCCCTAAATTGCATAGAAAATTGGTCCAAAATCAATGGTTTTAGTTTCAACTTAGAGAAGACCTCGTGCATTCACTTTTGCCGAACACGTGGTTTGCACCTGGATACTGAAATGTATTTAAATGGGGTTAAAATCCCAATTGTCAATGAGGCTAAGTTTTTGGGTGTTTATTTTGATAAAAAACTGACATTCTTGCCACACTTGTGCAACCTGAAGAGTAGATGTTTAAAATCTCTAAACCTTTTAAAAGTACTATGCTGCTCATCCTGGGGAGCAGACAAAGTTTCTATGCTCAGGATTTATAGGGCCCTGGTCTGCTCTAAGCTGGACTATGGATGCATTGTTTACGGCTATGCGCGAGAATCTACTCTTCGGATGCTGGATCCAATCCACCATCAAGCTTTGCGTTTGTGCACTAGTGCATTTCGAACTTCCCCTGTACAAAGTTTGTATGTGGATGCTTATGAGCCTCCATTATCTCTTAGGAGAGAACAGTTGTCTCTTTTTTATTATATAAAACAGAAATTTCATATTAAACCTTCAGTTGATTGTACAGTATCAGATACTCAGTTGAAAAGGTTATTTGAAGCTTGCCCAAGTAGTGTCCCTACATTCGTTGTAAGAATGGAGAATGTAAGCAGCACGATTGACCTGAATACAAGCAACATTTCACAGGCTCAGGTTGATAATATACCACCTTGGTCAACTCCTGAGATAAATGTTGACTTTAGCTTAAAGCAGTTTCCTAAGGAATCCACTCCAGACTATATCTACATACAGCACTTTGCAGAAATCCAACACAATGACAGGAATTTGATTCCTATTTATACTGACGGTTCTAAATCGGATGAATATGTTGGCTCAGCCTTTGTTTGTCAGGATGAAATTGTGGCAGAACAAATTGAATCGAATTCATCCATCTTTACTGCAGAGCTGCAGGCTATTTATCTAGCTTTAAATTATGTAATTAGAAAAGGTCATCGTGGTTGCGTGATTTACACTGACTCAGTTAGTTCTCTTCAGGCTTTGATTTCATGTGAACCTAGTTCCCACTCCATAGTGATTAAAATTCGTAAATTGTNTGTATCTTCTTCTTGGCCCTTAGCGCAGCCTCAATTGTGGACTTCCCCGGTCTAAAACCAAATTGATTAATGTTTTGCTGCTTTGGGTTATCATTTTTGGGGATAAGCTTTATATTTGCAATTTTCCAATTGTTTGGAAAATATTTCGCTATTAGGCATGCATTCAGGATATGGACAAAAGCGATAGGGATCTTCTTGAATGCTTCTTTGATCATCTCCGTTGTGATCTGGTCAGTTCCTGGCGCTTTATTATTTGCCATGCTTTTTATCGCCTTGGCTACCTCCTTAAACGTGAAGAGTCTGTCATTTGTAGCATTAATCGGGTCCTGTATATTATTCATAATGATCTTTTGATTCCTAGTATCATTTTCTTGGCTATCTTCAGGGAAGTGGTATTTCAAAATCTGTTTGACATTATCCTCTATGTTGGTATTGATATCTACGTCCTTTTCAGCTTCTGTAATATCAGGGAGATATGATGTTTTTTGCTTTTTTGTGATAATGTTGTATGGTAAGTCCCACGGCCCATTCTTATTGGAGTTTGTGCAAAACTTCTTCCATGAGTTAGTCCGAGTGTTGTTTATTAATTTTTTGTATTGGTTGAGGATGTCCTTATATTTATTCTTATAATTCTTTTCTTCACTAGTGTTCTTTTTCTTAATAAACTTTTTTTTCATTCTGTTTATTTCTCACTTCATTCGGTTCAGTGTGTCGTTTCACCAATGGGTTTTTCTTGGCGGAACCTTTTTGTATCTTAGTGCTTTCTCCCCTGCAGTTTTTAGCGCGTTAGTAAAGTAATTTGCGTACTCGTCGATATCCTCATGACTGTTGATTGGTGGAAAGTCGAACTGTTGCCAGATGTCTGCGAATTCCTGCCTGAAAGTTGTCCAATTGGTCTGTCTAGTTTGGAAATAGTTTGTCCTATGGTTCACAGTTGCGGTGTTGTCCTGTATTTGAGTTATAATATATCGATGGTCACTGGCCAAAGGGGAGAGAAGAGTTTCACAAATCTATGGGATAGGTTGCTCGAGACCAGGCAGATGTCGGTCCATCCTTTAGCGAACTGTGTGTAAAACGTAGGGTGGGTCGTCATATTCGTGCAGATAACGGATATGATGGAGGAATTCAATCTTATCACTCTGCCTCTACTATCTTTTTTCTCATGGTACCAAACCGGTGATTTACCGTTTAGATCCCCGATAATCATTATCTTTCTATTTTTTAATTTCCTTATTACACTAGATAAGTCCATGATGCACTCCTCATTATCCTCGTCCGGTGAGAAGTATACACAGATTAATATGATTGGTTCAGTCAACTGAACAATGGTGGTTGTTATTTTGTTACTACAAAGATGGGAGATTTTGGCTATGTCAATGTTAGAGTTGCATACAATTATGCCACTTTTCGGTCTCGTATTTGTATTGCCAGAAATCACTCTCCACCTTCCAAATCTTACAATTTTATTTTTTATATAATACGGTTTCTGTATCCCAATTATATCAACTTTTCTATCATTGGCAGTCTGGATAAGTTGTGAGCAAGCCACCTTGCTTTTCTGCATATTTATTTGTATGATGCTTATGATATTATTGTTCTGCTGTTGCTGTGTTATATTCGTTGACTGGGTATGTTGCCTTTCAGTATTACAAGCCATAGTCGGTCCTTTTAATTGCGGCTTTTTTTAATTTTTTGGTTATTGGGCAATTTTGATTTAATGCCCCATGATTTGTAGGTTGTTTTTTCGTGTTTGGTAGACCTCTGTTGCTGTGACAATTGACGCAGCATGGCGGCTCCTGGAGACTGTCGCATTCGGTGTATCTGTGATTTTTGCCACAGTGGGAACAGGCTTGGTCTTTTTCGCAATTTTTCGCTATATGCCCGATACCGCAGCAGCGGTAACACCTTATAATCGGTATATAATCGTCGACCTTTATAGTCGCCCAGTTTATTGATATGTGTTTCTCTCTGATGAGGATACTTTAAAGAAAGGGCGTAACCGATAGTATAATATGCCTACAGTTTTTGGCATGTCTTCCTCTTGCGAGTATCGTGTTTATCTTGCATTTGTTGTTGAATTGTTTTTTTTCAATGTTTCCCCAGATACTGTTTTGTTTATAAATGTAGGGTACTACATTCTTCTCTTGTATTGATTGAGATATGTTTAACATTATAACTCTGGATCTTCGCCTTTCTGATCTTATACATATGATTTTATTTTTAAGGCTTTGTACTTTTTTTATGGCTTTTTCGAGTGCCTCGCTCTGTTCCCTATCTCCAACCCTTATACAGATTCCATTTTCTTTTATTTCCTTTACGGCTTTTATTTTTATTTTTAATTTATGAGGCTCAATTTTTTTTTTTGAGCTCCTCCATGATTTTCTTTATGTCTGTCTGCGGTTTTCTCTTGTCTTGTTCTTTAGGGTACACCAGAACCGTATGAGCTTCCAGTTCCTTTGTTGTTTAACTTTGTTGGTATCTTTGTTTGTCTCAGTTAGGGAAGCCAAGATGGCTGCCCTTGTTGTTATCTTGGGTTGAGGAGTAGAGGAGGGCAAGATGGTTGCCTCCAAGCCCTTAGCAAAGATGGCTGCCTTGTTGTCTTCTCTAGACTTGATGTTGTAGAAGTCAAGATGGCTGGCTCCAGATGTTAGAGCCCAAGATGGCTGTCCATGTTGTCTTCTTCAGTCTTCAGGTTGAGGAAGGCAAGATGGAGGGTCGCAGAATGCAAACTTTTCAACTTAAAAGTTCGCAAAAAAGTTAGGCTTAGCACTTCTAAGCCCAACTCTCTAACTAAGCCTAACTTTGGATGGAATTTTAAACTTTAGCACTGTAACTGCCCTACTAAGCCTAATATTAGGCTTAATCCCTAGCACTGCAAAAAATTCTAAGTCAGGAGCTAAGAAAAACACGACTTACCTCTCTGAGAGCTAGACTCGAACTAGTCTGCTATAGACATGTTGTTGAAAGAGGTTAGAGGGCTGTCCACAAATAGCGGCGGACTTATGCCCTGTTTGAAGTAGGAAAGAAGGAATTAGGATAGGAAGAAAACATGGAAGAAGAAACAAAGTGAGATAGAATAGTGGGAAGAGGAGCAATCAGTGGGCCTCCATGGGACCCCACGGGCGTCTGCATCAAGTCATTTATTAAATTCAAACATACTTATATACAGAATGGCAATATTCATTTCTGCCAAAACAAAATTTGCCTGACAAGAAAAGACTATCTACCAAAATATAAAAACAAAGAAATTATAAATAAACATAAAATTTTTAAACCGGAAAAGAACAACTATATACATTTGATTATAGTTAATACCACATCTTGTGGTTAACAATTGAAGGTTGAGTTGAATAAAATAAGATGAAAATGAAGAAGGCCAACTGTTGAAAAGTCAAGTAGGAGTTATTTACCTCCTTAAACTAATATCGGCATAGAAAAGGTCTAAGTTGGACCTTACAGTAAGATGTGAAGACTTGTACACTAATGAAAAAAACACATTACTCGTCGTGAGTCATGAACCTATATACAAGTAACAAAATCCTGAATAATAATGAAAAGCCCCACCAGCTATGGTACCTCGATGATCAATCCTGCCCCAGTGATGATACCGCAGACCAGGTGCAGTATGGTGGCACCGACGGTATCGGGGCTTAATCTCAACAGTGGAGAAAGGAATCGATCATGGGTCACAGCAGGTGAGCAATTGAGCCAGAGGAAAGCACTTATGCTGCTGTAGCCCACAGGAGGGAAGATTCCAAAAACTGCTTTAGTTTCTAATAATCTTCACTGTCTTCACTTTCACTATTACTATCAATGTTATAATTCTGTGTGCTGTTGATGCTCTCATCGTTTCCCTCCTCATTTTATGTGTTTGTTGTTTATAAAAATCTGGAATAAGGGCTCTTGTCTTCCTAATGAAGCATTCTAAGCTTTCCCAAATATCCTTGTTATTAAAGATTTTGTTATGTGCTGGCCTCCAACCCAATCCGTTTTGTATACATTCTCTAAAAAATGGTTGTCTTTGTTGTTCGTATCTCCTACAGTCGAACATATAGTGGTCAGCATCACCTATACTTGTTCCATCACGTTGACACCTGTTGTCCTCTCTCTTCTTAAATCTGGTTAGATAAGCCTGGAAGCAGCCATGGTTGGTAAGTATTTGCGTTGTTTCGTAGTTTATTTTAAAATGTTTTTTACTAAGTCTGTCGCTAATTGCCCCTCGGTGTGGGTTTATGTTTGTGGTGAGGGGACCTCCCAGAGATGGTCTAGAAATTCCTCTTTACCATCCCTGGGATCTGAACGCCCACCCACGTGTTTGCCGTGCGTGGTGACCCATATGCTGGAAAGGGGGATCCTGGTAGTTGAGGGGCAACATAACGTCCCCAACACACTGCTTTGGCCCCTGCTTCGGATAAACAGGAGGCTCAAATCAGGCTTTGTTTGAGTCAATTGGCTGGTCGTTGAGTCATTTTTTGACCTAGGCCTGGAGTCAACTGATCAATGCAGACCGGGCGGACATGTCAGACAAGATGTGCTCTTCTCGACTGTATTGTGTCGGTATAGCTCCTTGGAAACCCTGATGTGACGGCATCCCCTTGTTGGGTCCCATGGTGGGTGGGGTAACTAGGAGCCGAATAATTAAACATTAATCATGGACCCAAAAAATCCCAAACATTTTGACAAAGCGACAATATCGACGACAAAAGAAAAGACCTCCAGCCAACCTGCTTACTTAATAGTGCACGTAACTGGAGAAAAACCCCTCGCTAAGTGTTCTCTTTTGTTGATTCAAAAGCTTTTTGAATCAACCATCGGGCATTTAAAAAAGATACAAAAATTGAGGTCAGGGGACCTACTAGTGGAAACAGCCTCTCCTTAACAAACAACAAAGCTTTCAACAATGAAGACTCTTGGAGACATGGGAATATTAGTCACACCACACAGAAGTTTGAACTCATCACGTGGTGTGATATCTGAGTTTGATTTGATGTCTGAAGACAAAGCAGACATTCAGATTGGCCTGTTGGACCAAGGTGTCACTTCTGTTTGACGCATTTCGATTCGTTGAGACGGTAAGTTGATACCCACAAAACATCTAATTCTCACTTTCGACAATCCAACATTGCCATCCTTCATTACAGCAGGATACTTGCGCTGCCCAGTTCGCCCTTATATTCCAAATCCGCTGCGATGTTTCAAATGCCAGCGATTTGGACACTCCCAGACCTCCTGCCGAGGCAAAAGCTTATGTGCACAGTGTGGAATTGAAGGTCACGACAGTACTGAATGTAAAAGTACTCCACACTGTGTGAACTGTAAAGATGCCCATCCTTCTTACTCCCGGAAATGCCCTGCATGGCAAAGAGAAAAGGAGATTCAACGGGTGAAAACTGTGAAAAATGTATCTTATCCAGAAGCCCGTCGCATGGTCACTCCAAGTGCACCATTGCAGCAAAAGACATTTGCTGCAGTTTTGAAATCTACTAAGACATGTGGGGTTCAAACAGATATTTCTGTTTCCCCAAGTGAATCTCTTACCCGCCATGCAAAGTGTTTATTGATCCCATCTGCACAAACAGAAGAAAAGGAGAACACAAAGGCCAAAATTTCTGTAACTAAAACCGGGATAACAACCAGAAATATGGGTTCTAAAAAAGCCAGTAAGAACCCACTTAACAAACAAAGAGTGAAAGCAGCCCTCTCTAAAGTCTCAAAAAAATCAGAAGCTCAATCTATGAGCGAGTTTTCTGACATATCTGACGAAGAGCCTAATATGGAGGTGACAAAACCAACGTCACCTCCAAAAGAAAAACCCCCTGTTAAATTAAAGAGGGATAACCTCGCTAAGAATGCTGCCTCAAACACATAATGGGTTATAAAATAAACCAATGGAACTGTCGTGGTTTTCGCAACAACTTCTCTGACATTAAACACTTGACATCATCTACCCAATCTTTCTGCGTGGCACTCCAGGAAACTTATTTAAAACCTGGAGAAAATATTTTTTTAAAAGGATTTGATCTATACCGCAAGGATGATGATAGCCACAATTGTGCCAGTGGAGGTGTGGCTATTCTGGTTTCAAATCGCATTCCATCCTCACCGGTACAAATAACCACTGATTTGCAAGCTGTGGCAGTGAGAATTTCTATTGGAGTAACTGTCACAGTTTGCTCTATATACTTGCCACCAGATGTCAGAGTCAATGACGATGAATTGGATGAATTAGTTGAACAGCTGCCAACACCATTCCTTTTACTTGGTGATTTTAATGGTCACAATCCTATGTGGGGCAGTCCTGACATCAATCGTCGAGGCAGCGCCATTGAGAGATTTATCGGCAATTAGGAAATATATTTATTTAATACTGGAGAAGTGACATACTTCCATGCCCCAACAAGAACATTCACTGCAATTGATCTTTCATTAGCGAGTCCAAACCTGTTTTCAGCATTTTCATGGGAGGTTGGATCTAATCCACTCTCTAGTGACCACTTCCCAATATTTCTAAAATACCAAGGCAGAGAAAGCTGTGAAACAGCCCGTCCACCACGCTGGAAACTGGAAACTGCAGATTGGCCTGCATTCTCCTCTTTGGCTAACATCACTGAGGAAATGGTCAATACTGCAGATATCAATGATGCAGTTGAGGTTGTCACTTCCAGTATCATTCAGGCAGCCGAAAAAACAATGGGGAAAACATCAACTAGATATCCAAAACATCCTAAACCATGGTGGAACCAGAATTGCGAGGCAGCATTTAAAGCACAAAAGAAAGCATGGGGGATTTTCAGAAGATACCCCACTGCTAGAAATTTGATTGCTTTTAAAAAAGCAAAGGCAAATGCCAGAAGAATAAGAAGGCAAAGCCAAAGGGATTCTTGGAGGAAGTATGTTTCTAGCATAACATCTTCCACTAGCTCAAAAGCAGTCTGGGATAAAATCCACAAAATTAATGGGAAATATGCTTCTCACTCTCTGTCCATGCTGGAAAATAATGGCACAATAATAAGCGATATACAGGGTATTGCTGATACGTTGGGTGAAACGTTTTCTACTTCATCCAGCAATATTATGTATTCAAAGGATTTCCAAGCTTACAAAGTGCAAAAGGAAAAGCAACATTTAAACTTCCACTCCTCATCTAATGAGGAATATAATGTGCCATTCACTAGAATCGAATTACAAACTGTGATTTCTCGTGCAAAAAATAGTGCTGTAGGCCCGGATAAAATCCACTACAGCATGATTAAAAATCTTTCGAACAATTCTCTTTGTAATCTCCTGCATCTGTTTAACAGAATATGGACAGAAAATACTTTTCCTGACTCTTGGAGACTATCAATTATTATCCCTATTCCAAAACTTGGTAAAGACCACAAGAATCCCTCTAATTATAGACCAATCTCTCTGACAAGTTGCCTGTGTAAACTCTTTGAGAGGATGGTAAACAGACGACTGATGTTCCTCCTAGAGGAAAAGAACTATTTTTCACCACATCAGAGTGGATTTCGTAGGAACAGAAGTACCACGGACAATTTAGTAAAACTTGAAACATCTATACGCGAAGCGTTTGTTAGACGACAGCACTTAGTGTCTGTTTTCTTTGATATAGAAAAAGCCTACGATCGCTGCTGGCGTTACGGAATACTTCGTGATTTACATGAATTCGGATTGCGGGGTAATTTGCCAGTTTTTATAAAAAACTTTCTGCAGAATCGAAGATTCCAAGTTAGGATGGGCAACACACTATCTAGGTCTTTCGTCCAAGAAGAAGGTGTTCCTCAAGGATGTATTTTGAGTGTGACTCTGTTCCTAATTAAAATTAATAGCATAGCTAACTGCCTTCCGCCCAGTGTGAAACACTCTTTGTATGTGGATGACTTTCAGATCTCCTGCCAGTCTAGCAACATGAGTTTCATTGAGAGACAACTGCAAACCTCCCTAAATCGCATAGAAAATTGGTCCAAGATCAATGGTTTTAGTTTCAACATAGAGAAGACATCGTGCATCCACTTTTGCCGAAGGCGTGGTTTGCACCTGGATCCCGAAATGTATTTAAATGGGGTTAAAATTCCAATTGTGAATGAGACTAAGTTTTTGGGTGTTTGTTTTGACAAAAAACTGACATTCTTGCCACACTTGCGCAACCTGAAGAGTAGATGTTTAAAATCTCTAAACCTTTTAAAGGTATTATGCTGCTCATCCTGGGGAGCAGACAAAGTTTCTATGCTCAGGATTTATAGGGCCCTCGTTCGCTCTAAGCTGGACTACGGATGCATTGTTTATGGGTCTGCGCGAGAATCTACTCTTCGGATACTGGATCCAATTCACCATCAAGCTTTGCGTTTGTGCACTGGTGCATTTCGAACTTCCCCTGTAGAAAGTTTATATGTGGATGCCTATGAGCCTCCACTATGTCTTAGGGGAGAACAGTTGTCTCTTTCTTATTATATAAAACAGAAATCTTATACTAAACCTTCAGTTGATTGTACAGTATCAGATACTCAGTTGAAAAGGTTATTTGAAGCTCGCCAAAGTAGTGTCCCTACATTCAGCATAAGAATGGAGAATGTAAGAAGCGCGATTGACCTTAACACAAGCAACATTTCACAGGTTGAAGTTAATAGTATTCAACCTTGGTCAACCCCTGAGATAAATGTTGACTTTAGCTTAAAGCAGTTTCCTAAGGAATCCACTCCAGACTATATCTACATACAGCACTTTGCAGAAATTCAANACAGGTTGAAGTTAATAGTATTCAACCTTGGTCAACCCCTGAGATAAATGTTGACTTTAGCTTAAAGCAGTTTCCTAAGGAATCCACTCCAGACTACATCTACATACAGCACTTTGCAGAAATTCAACACCAAGACAAGAATTTAATTCCTATTTATACTGACGGTTCTAAATCGGATGAATATGTTGGTTCAGCCTTAGTTTGCCAGGATGAAATCTTGGCAGAACAAATTGAATTGAATTCATCTATCTTTACTGCAGAGCTGCACGCTATCTATCTAGCTTTAAAGTATGTAATCAGAAAAGGTCATCGTTGTTGCGTTATTTACACTGACTCAGTTAGTTCCCTTCAGGCTTTAATTTCATGTGAACCTAGTTCTCACTCCATAGTGATTAAAATTCGAAAACTGTTTTGCCATCTTCTTGCAAGGAATTTCTTTATAAAATTTTGCTGGGTCCCAGGCCATGTAGGTATAAGAGGAAATGAAGAAGCTGATGCAGCTGCAAAGTCAGCTAGTCCTTCACAGCATACAATGTGTATTGAAGGAGGCGATTTGAAGCTAGTCATTAAGAAACGACTAGTGGCAAGATGGCAAAATATGTGGAATGCACAAATCCACAATAAACTACATGAGATCAAACCTATGATAGAAAATTGGACACATAAGAAACCTTACGACAGGAGATCTGAGGTTATTTTTACTCGTCTGAGGATTGGACATACTCGGTTGACTCATCAATACCTTTTGAAGGGTGAAGAGCAACCAGTATGCCAGTATTGCAACTGCTTACTAAGTGTTAAACACATACTGCTCAACTGCTCTGCCTTTGAGATCAGTCGTAGACAGCATTTTGGAAATGCAACTTTCAAAGATATTCTGGGCCAGAGACCAAATCATTATAATGTATTGGACTTTTTAAAAGTCATTAATTTGTATAAAGAAATTTAATTAATCAATTATTTATTTATATATTTATTTCATTTTTGCATGTTGTTTTTCGTTTGTACTTAATATGTGTATATTTATTTTCGTTGTTGTTGTTTATTTATTTATTTATTATGCTTAAAATTTTTTTTTAACTATTTGCCTTGGCGCAGCATGGCCTATACGGCTCTTGTGCCAAAAAACAAAAACCAACCAATTAACCAACCGTTTTGTTATCTTCTTGCAAGGAATTTCTCTATAAAATTTTGTTGGGTCCCAGGCCATGTAGGTATAAAAGGAAATGAAGTAACTGATGCAGCTGCAAAGTCAGCTAGCCCTTCACAGCATACAATGCATATTGAAGGAGGTGATTTGAAGCTAGTCGTTAAGAAACGACTAGCGGCGAGATGGCAAAATATTTGGAATGCACAAGTCCACAATAAACTACATGAGATCAAACCTATGATAGAAAATTGGACACATAATAAATATTTTGACAGGAGGTCTGAGGTTATTTTTACTTGTCTGAGGATTGGATATACTCGGTAGACTCATCAATACTTTTTGAAGGATGAAGAGCAACCAGTATGCCAGTATTGCAACTGCTCTCTAAGTGTTAAACAGATACTGCTTGATTGCTCTGCCTTTGAGAGCAGTTGTAGACAGCATTTTGGAAATGCAAGTTTCAAAGAGATTTGGGCCAGAGACCAAATCATTATAATGTATTGGACTTTTTAAAAGTCATTAATTTGTAGAAAGAAATTTAATTAATTATCTTTTTATATATTTATTTTATTTTTGCGTGTTGTTGTCTTTTTGTACTTACTATGTGTATATTTATTTTTGTTGTTGTTATTTATTTATTTAGTTATTATTGTCATATGTTAGTTATTTATCATGTTTAAAATTTTTAACCATTAGCCCTGGCGCAGCATAGCGTATACGGCTCTTGTGCCAAAAAACAAAAACTAACCAACCAACCAATTTTTGTAGAGTCTTTATATGAGTCAAGAATAGATGTGGTAAGATGTTAAGCCAGTTCTTCTCCTTCTGTAATGTTGTAGAGCTGCTTATTATTAGAATGTACCCAATTATATTTAAAAAGTTTCTGGAAATGACCCGAATTAGTAATGCGTATTGTATTGTGAACATCCTCAGAAGCTGTCCTATTGTATTTTATTACTGTCTTGATGTATCTGTGATTGCTTGCACTAATCTTGTTCAGAGTGTTACAATTCATAATGAGTTTATGAGCTTTAAAATTGGCAATGCATAAGTCAACCCAACTTTCATTTCTAGGGCAAAAGTAGGTTGGTAGAGGGCTACTGTTACAAGATACTAAATTATTTTTTGCTATTAATTCTGTTACCAGAAACCCGCGAGGATCTTCCTCCGGTGCAAACCAAATAGGTGACTTAGCGTTGAAGTCACTGCTTATTATCCAAGAGGAGCTATTTATGTTGCTATTTATCCTTTGTAAGTCGTCGATGAGTGTTTGAATGTCTTTATTCGGTGAGCAATACACTGATGATAAGTAAATTTGTTTATCTTTGTTTATTACTTGAATAGTGGTCACATAATCAGTGCTATAATCAGGACAGAAATGAGCCTTTAGATTTTTGTTACATATCAGTACTCCTGTTTTTAACACTTCACTGAAATTGGTTGTTGGGAATACCCGCCATCTTCCATATTGAACTATAGTGTTTTTTACCAAATATGGTTCTTGTATTAGAATAATATCGGCATTATGATCATCTGACATTTTTTGAACCATTGATGCCGCTGCTTTAGATTTTTGAGTATTTATTGTCAATATGATTATTTTGTCGTCTACTGCATTATTAATTCCTTTGTTATTATTTGCTTTTAAGTACTGAGTAGATAATGATGCCTGATTGCCATTTTCGTTATTGTTACTAGCCATAGTTGGTTTGTTTAATTCTTATCGATTTAATTTTCTGTATACATGGACATTTGTGGCTAAAAGAATTGTGGTTTATTGGTACCTTTCGGCTTGCAGGTTTCTCCCTGTTATATTTGCTGCAATTTGTACAGCATGGTGTGTTTTTCTTATTGGTGCATTTTGAGTACTTATGAGATTTAGTGCAGTGACTACATTTGACGTCTTCAGTACAATTTTTTGCCAAATGATTGAATCTGCAGCAGCGGAAACACCGCAGTATTGGGATAAAATCGTCTGCTTTGATATTTGCCCATGCTAATGATATGTAACGATTTTTAATAATTATGATTCTTATTGTAGGCAATACAGATAACATCACATGTCTACAATTTTCTTGTATTTATGCTGTCTGTATTATTGTACTTACGCGGCATCCATTCAAAAATTCCTCTTTACCAATGTTGTCCCAGATCTTGCTTTGTTTGTATAACACTTGAGTGGTATTCTCTTCTTCTATTGAAAAGGGGACATTTAGTAATATAATCCGTGGTCTTCGGCCTTCTGATACTTGGCATTTTATTTTATTATTAATTGTGGGTATTTTCTGTATTGCTCCGCAAAGTGTTTCACTGTCTTTGCAATTCTGTACATGAAAGCAAATGCCATCGTTTTTTATTTTTATCACCCCCTTGATTCTAACACCAAGTTTTTGTGGTTTGACATTATTCATTATTGTGTTTGCAATGTCCTCCATGTCTATGTCTTTTGCTTGATCGTTGTCAGGATACACCAACACTGCATGGATTCCACCACTTCCTTTTTGTTGGATTTGTGTGTTTATAGACTTAACAATTGCTTTTGTCGTGTTACTTGGCCTTACCCCATTATTGACCATTTGTGCATAAGTTTTAGTAATTGTAGCAGGAGCAGATTGATGTGTAGAATTATTGGGTTGTTCCCTCAGTTCTTTCAACATTCCAAACATCTGGTTTATTGCCGCGAACATTCTTGTAGCCTGTTTTCAAATCTCTGCTCTTTCATTCTTCCTTACCATGGAATTTGTGAACTCTGGACAGCATTCCATAATCCGACTTAGGCATACGCCAGCATCCTTAAGAATATCCTCGTCACTATCCCACGACAGATGTTCATCGTCTTTGTTATCACTTTTCGTTCGGACGCAGCTTGATAACTGCGTTGAAATGTCCCCTAGCAGCTGTAATATGACCTTAGGCTCATCCATAATAAATGATTAGCAGTGCTGATAGTTAAATGAATATAAACACGTAAACCTTAAATTTAAATATGCTAGAAGATTGTGTTCAGTGTTAAAAGGAGGCACTGTGCCAAAGCAATACTGTGTTACCGAGTAAAATACTCAATAGCACAGTATGAATAGATAGAACCTAAACCTAATTCTTAAATTAATCTATTTATTATTAATTAAATAAATACACAATATTAAAATAATTACTCTGTCAATCAAAATAAAAGCACTGTAACCATAAAATTTACAAATTATTGAGCCTGTCTGGTAATTAATATAAATGCAATGCTATAAGCCCTTGAAAATTAAATCACCGCTATTATAAAAATTCTCTCTTTATTAAGTCTAACTGGTAAGTAAGATGTATGTTAAGCTATGAGACCCTATTACCAATAGATTATTGGCCACCTGTCACGTCTAGACTGCCAACAATACCGTCTGGAAAAGACTGTCTGGCCAGTCTAGACGACCATCTGCTGTCTGAAAAATTTGACCATCTGGCGATTTTAACGATAACGATCGGAAAATTATTAAGTGAAAGCCGTTACGGATGGTTGTTGCTTATGGAGATTATTATGGACGATCGTTAGAAAACGTTAGGGATGCCTAATTAATTATGCAGAAAAGTAAAATCATACTAATTTAAATTTAATAGTCCCCCGTTAACCAAACTCAATCATTATACTTAGAATAACTCCCTTTACGTGCCACTTAAATTACCCCTCGCTATAAAATTTAAAAAATCGAAAATACGAACCTAATTATCTCCCTCCCTAATTGTCTGATCCTGACAAAACTTATATCAAACTGACCTGCGTTTTATGATCTTTCCATCGATGTGACTCAATCTTAATTAACCCCTTTTTTTTCTGAAATTGACTTTTTGATTTTTGAAGAGAAAATTTTTGAACAACCTTACTGTCTGGCTTCTCTGACGCAACTAGTCTGCTATAGACACCCGAAAAGAAAAAGCGGGCCGCACTCATCGGTATAGCCCATTAGTTAGAAGAGGAAGGAAGAGTAAAAAGGTGTGGGGAGGGGTAGGAGAAGGTGAAATAGAGGTAGATAGGAAAGAGGAAAAGAAGATTTGCACTCCCCATGAAACCCCAGGGCGCCTCGCGTCGGGACTTTATTAAGCAGTAGAATGCAATACATAGAAACAGAACATATATACATATACAGAGTGGCTATTTGCGCCAAACCCGTAGCTAACATCGAGAAGATAGTTAAAGCAACAGTAAATAACAATACAGTTAGCCAACATACAATTTCTTCTGCTGTAAACTGTCCTGAGCTACAACTTGAGCCCAGTGATGAAGGTGCCCAAATGCTAGATCAATCCTGTAGAATGACTAGAAGAGTTGACAACCCCAGGAACCACTGGGCACCACCAACGGGACTTTATATAACACAACAAGAGTATACATTGAAGAAATAACAAAAGCAAATACATTATACAGGCAAACTATGCCAGTGAAAGGATGGCCCCTTTAACAAGAGCAGGTGCACCTTACTTCTACTTGGAGTATCACAACAATGTCAATCATAACACAAAATAACGAAAGTAAAGAAACCAATGCAGTTCCAGCATGATACCCGACAATAACCGGACAACACCGCAATGCTGCACATAATGACACCATAAAATCAATCCTGCCCCAGTGATGATACCGAAGACCAGGTGCAGTATAGTGGCACCGTCGGTATCGGGGCTTAATCCCTCAAAGGAGAAAGGAATTGATTATGGTGCCTATGCTGATTTATTTAAGATATTTATAGCTGCAGCAAAATCTTGGAAGGCTCTGTAAGTCTTTTTGTTATCCAATAGCTTACTTAATTTGCAAGGCCAGAGCTCTCCCTCCGCATTAACCATGTTAATGAGTGTTTTCCTTTGAACCGTATACTGAGGACAATGGAAGATAATGTGATCCGGTGTGTCATCCTCATGAAGAGAACAAAGGCACTTCCCATCAGTTTTCCGTAGGAACCTGTGGAGATAGTTTCTGAAATTTCCATGCCCTGTAATAAGTTGGGTCGAAATGAAGTTGGGAATAAAATGTTTATTCGATTTCCTGATAAAAACGTTGGGGATGAATTCGTGTGTAATCCTTCCTGTTAATCCTTCATCCCATCTATGTTGCCATTTCTCCTAAATGTAATTATAGTTTTTTTTAGCCAAGATATAGGAACTTTGGAGAATGATTTATTGCATATCCATTTTGGAGCAGTGCGGGCCAAGAGGTCAGCCCTCTCATTTTCCTGAATGTTGGCGTGTCCTTTAATCCATGAAAAGTTAATAGTAGTATCTTCCTGTAGAGTTTTGAGGATGTTTATACTCTCATAGACTGCAGTATGTTTGGTATTTATTTTCTTTAATTGTTGTAATGCCACTCTACTGTCACTTAGTATTGTTGCCCTTGTAATGTTATGAGTTTCTTTATTTTCCTTTATCCAATTTAAGGCTTTAACCTTTAGGGGACTAGGTTGCCCCGCCCCTTTTGTTTACGTTCATTGTTTAACACGACAAAGGGCAATATAGGTCAAACAAGGTCAGACATGTTTTATTACTTTAAAAATTCACCAAAAATCAATTTATCGTTATATTCATATGACAAAAATTACGTTATATTTATTAATACCTGTAGTTATAAATCCGATATTTTTAAATACATTTAAATATAAACTTCAATAAAAAAAAAATTAAAATATTTCAGACCTGACATCTGTCTGTGAAAATTTGCAACATTTTTGTAAAATTCACATATTCCAGTTAAGTAGTTTGTTCTTGGCATTATGCCAGAACGACTTGAAATATCGTTCTGTACAATTCGATATAACATTTATGAATGTACGATTATTAGTTTTAAAATTATCACATGTTATAATAAATCCTTTCTTTGGAATGTAATTTTTGTTTTGCTATCGATGTGTATTACGAACTAATATTCTTTATTCATTTTATTTTGAACAATAATATAAATTATTGTGATAAATATATAGACTACTAGTAATACATTTACGATGGGCTAATATTTTTAATTTAATTAAAAAATAAAAAATTAAAAAAATTTATAAATATCAAAATTGAAGGTCACAATTTAAATATTTATCATACATTGATTTATTATAACTAAATAAACTTATTATAGCATGAATAAACGTATTTTAGTAATATTATTACGTAAATATGCTATAAAATAAAAGAAAAAATATTTAACTTAAAAAAAAAAA
>NW_019386061.1:97553-147354 GCF_000671375.1 Centruroides sculpturatus
CCCCTATGAAACCCCAGGGCGCCTCGCGTCGGGACTTTATTAAGCAGTAGAATGCAATACATAGAAACAGAACATATATACATATACAGAGTGGCTATTTGCGCCAAACCCGTAGCTAACATCGAGAAGATAGTTAAAGCAACAGTAAATAACAATACAGTTAGCCAACATACAATTTCTTCTGCTGTAAACTGTCCTGAGCTACAACTTGAGCCCAGTGATGAAGGTGCCCAAATGCTAGATCAATCCTGTAGAATGACTAGAAGAGTTGACAACCCCAGGAACCACTGGGCACCACCAACGGGACTTTATATAACACAACAAGAGTATACATTGAAGAAATAACAAAAGCAAATACATTATACAGGCAAACTATGCCAGTGAAAGGATGCCCCTTTAACAAGAGCAGGTGCACCTTACTTCTACTTGGAGTATCACAACAATGTCAATCATAACACAAAATAACGAAAGTAAAGAAACCAATGCAGTACCAGCATGATACTTGACAACACCGCAATGCTGCACGTAATGACACCATAAAATCAATCCTGCCCCAGTGATGATACCGAAGATCAGGTGCAGTATAGTGGCACCGTCGGTATCGAGGCTTAATCCCTCAAAGGAGAAAGGAATTGATTATGGTTCCTATGCTGATTTATTTAAGATATTTATAGCTGCAGCAAAATCTTGGAAGGGTCTGTAAGTCTTTTTGTTATCCAATAGCTTACTTAACCTGCAAGGCCAGAGCTTTCCCTCCGCATTAACCATGTTAATGAGTGTTTTCCTTTGAACGGTATACTGAGGACAATGGAAGATAATGTAATTTGGTGTGTCATCCTCATGAAGAGAACAAAGGCACTTCCCATCAGTTTTCCGTAGAAACCTGTGGAGATAGTTTCTGAAATTCCCATGCCCTGTAATAAGTTGGGTCGAAATGAAGTTGGGAATAAAATGTTTATTCGATTTCCTGATAAAAACGTTGGGGATGAATTCGTGTGTAATCCTTCCTGTTAATCCATCATCCCATCTCTGTTGCCATTTCTCTCAAATGTAATTATTTATAGTTTTCTTTAGCCAAGATATAGGAACTTTGGAGAATGATTTATTGCGTATCCATTTTGGAGCAGTGCGGGCCAAGAGGTCAGCCCTCTCATTTCCCTGAATGTTGGCGTGTCCTTTAATCCATGAAAAGTTAATAGTAGTATCTTCCTGTAGAGTTTTGAGGATGTTTATACTCTCGTAGACTGCGGTATGTTTGGTATTTATTTTCTTTAATTGTTGTAACGCCACTCTACTGTCACTTAGTATTGTTGCCCTTGTAATGTTATGAGTTTCTTTATTTTCCTTTATCCAATTTAAGGCTTTAAGAATGGCATAAGATTCTGCCTGATTGGCAGTGCAGTGATCAGCAAGTTTAAATCTTGCTTGAAAAATGTTTTTATTGTTTTCTTTCACAATGTAGGAACACCCGACTCCTATTGCTAATTTGGAGCCATCAGTGTATAAGGCTAGACCTGTCGGAGTCACCGAATCGTTCATATTGAACAAATCATCCACTGTAAAACCTGGGTGATATATGTGCTGTTGAGTATTTAAGTCAAGTTCGTTTATTTTTATGTACTCCATTAATTCAGTTGCAGCATCTTTGATGTCTATTTTGTCAGTGCAGTTTTTAAAAATTTCAATATTACTATGCCCTGTAATCAATTTTATGTGGGAGTAGTACCAAACTTTCTCCTTTATCAAAAGATGAATAGGTAGGAGATTAGCCATTGTGAGTATGGCGTCTGTTGATGCAGTTCGGTAAGATTTAGTTATATTAATAACCGATTTCCTTTGCGCTGAAAGGAGTTTTCTCTTTATATGTATTTTTGCAATTGAGTCTCCCCGAATTTCGCAACCATAAGTAATTATAGGCTCTATGACAGCCGTGTATAACAACCTACTAGCTTTGCTGTCGTATCCCCATTGATTCCGTGCTATTGACACTAGGGAGTGAATAGTATTAACAGCCTTGTCGTACGTGTAGTGAACATGGTTTTCCACGTCAGTTTGTCATCCATGATGATGCCCAAATATTTTATATCCTTGGTGTTTTTTATTCTCTTTCCATCTATCTGTATTGTTGGTCCTTTATGTAATGGATTAGCTCTGGGAAAAACTATACATTGACATTTTCCATAGTTTATTTTAAGTTTTACTTCCTTATACCATTTTGACATAATCTTTAAAATATTGTTTGTTCTTTCTTGTAAAATTTCTTGGTTTCTAGGAGTTAACGCTAGGATGGTATCATCAGCGTACCCTTGTAATCTGCAATTGAACTCTTTTGGTATAGTTTCACTAATTTCCAATAAGCTGTTGTATAACAGGTTCCATAGAAAGGGATTTGGCCTCGATCCCTGAGGGCATCCTCGATTAATACGTTTCCTTATGTATGTTGTGTTGTTGTTTATTATAAGAATTTCCCTGTTTTGTAGATAATTTTCTACAAGCTTATATATATTTCTTGGGCATCTGGTTTTCTTTATTTCTTCCAGAATGGCGGGCCACCAGGTGTGGTCAAATGCCCCTTGAAAATCAATAGATATCATTAATGTATGTCCTCCTTTCTTTTTTGCTTGTTTAATGTAATCTACAATAGCATCCAGAGCTCTGACCGTGTTTTTGCTCTTGCGGAAATCGTATTGATTATCATTTATATATTTATTTTTCTCGCAGTGGAATTGCAACCTATTTGTCATTAGTCCATCAAGTATCTTTCCTATGACAGGAAGTAGGGAGATTGGTCTATAATCAGTAGCTTTCGTAGGGTTAGTGGTCTTGGGTATAAGTTTGATGGATGCCCTCTTCCAGGCCGTCGGGAAAAGTCCCAGTTGTAAGCACTTGTTAAAAATTATTGTAAAAGTAACTGGTATTGCTTCATACACCATTTTGGCCATCGTTGGGGTAATACAATTTGATCCCTGTGCCTTGTTTAACTTGAGGTCGACAAATTCTTTATTTATTTCTTGGCTTGTGAATAAGTGATCATCTGTTGTCAGTAAATCCGTATTGTAATTCTGCCTTATTTCTTGGTGGTGACCATTGTCAGTTGAAGGATCATCCTCAGGAAACAATTCTTGAACTATGTGCTCATAGGTGTTTTGAATAGTATCTTCTGTGTTTATAGTATTGGCAAGGAAATTGTTTGGTATCTTTGATCTTTTTATCTTGTTTCTAGCGACATAGTATGGTACCGACCATGGTTTTTCTCTACCCATATTAGTACAGAAACGTCTCCATGACTCTGTTCTCGCTTTATTAATTTCCGTTTTGTATTTCCTGAATTTGGACAAGTATTCTTGTCGTAGAATGTTCCTTTTATTCAAGTCCATTTCTTTCCTAAATTTATTATGTGCTTTCCTTAGTGCTGTACGTTGTGCAGTGAGTTCTGTCGTCCACGAAGGGGATGACTGCTTAATTGTGTTTATAGTTGTAGCATTATAATAAGCCATTTGAATTAACTTTTGTAGATTGCTTATAATTTCTTCCAGGTCCTTGGTGTTTTCAATGTAAGCTAGGTTTTGGCTATTCCAGTTTTCTTTTATATAGTTTTGATAGATTTCCCAATTTGTTTTTTGTTTGATCTTCAGCTTCTGAATCCCACCTGATATCTCTATGCTTATTCCAATGTAATTGTGGTTGCTTGCAGTATGTTCGTTAAGGGTGCTACACTGATTATTATTGGCTGTGAGGTGATTGTTCGCCAGACACACATCAACCCAACTCTCTCCAGTTGATGATGAGTAAGTGGTAAGCTTGCTGGTATTTAAGGATTGAAGACCAAGACTGTTTATGAGTTACACTAATTTTGATCCTGTCGGGTCTTCTATCGGACTGTACCATATTGGTGATTTTGCGTTAAAATCCCCCATAATTAGTATTGGGAAGTTTCTTAGCTGTTGCACAGTATTGTTCAATTCGTTCAATGGATCGGTAATGTCTTCATAAGGGGAGCAGTAAAAAGAAATCAGCACATAATTGGAATCTTGGTGATGTATAGTGATTGTAGTGAAGTTCCTGTTCGTATGTTTAGTTTGAAGTTGCACACTTGAAGATTTTTATTTATAACCACAAAACCTGTATGTGGATTTTCTCCTGGGTTGAAGTTATGAAAAACTTGTAAGCTTCCAAATAAGGCAATTTTTCGGTCATAACAGTAGGGCTCTTGTATGGCCAGTATATCGGCATGATGGTTATTAGCAACTTGCATGGCTTCAGTTGTGGCCGCTTTGCACCGTTGGACATTGATTTGTATAACGTTTATATTGCCCTGTAAAGTTTGATTGAACTGAGTGCCATTGCTGATATTGTTACTCCCCATAGTCGGTTAGTTGGATGCTTCTTGCTTTGATTCTCTGTAGTATTTGGCATTTCTGGCTGAAAGCGTTGTGGTTAGATGGAATTTTTTTACTGGTGGGCTGATTCCTGTTAAACTTGTTGCAATTGATGCAGCAGGGTGTACTATTTCGCATTGGGCATTCTGTAAATTTATGTGGCTTGGTGCAATGGCTACATCTTGTATCATCTTCGCAATCCTTCGCAATGTGGTTAAAACCACAACAACGATAACATGATCTTGTTGAGATGTAGTCATCTACTCTTACATTAGCCCACGATATAGACAAATACTGAGTTCTGATTATTTTGTTTCTAATTTCGGGGGTCACCGAGAGAACTATATGTCTGCAATTGTGATTGATTTTTTCTTTGTTTATCACTGTGCTGATTTTACACGTGTTGTTAATTTCTTCTTTGTCAAGATTATCCCATAGGTCATTCTGTCTGTTTATTATCTCAAGTAATTGCTCCTCTTCTACAGAATTTGGAACATTTAATAAAATCACCCTTGGTCTCTTTCCACCTGCCATGTGACACTTGATTTTATCTTTTATGTTTGAAATCTCGGTGATTGCATTTTTTAGGATCTCCTTGTCTGTATTTTCCTTTACTCTGATGCATAATCCTCCTCTATTAATTTTTTTTATCCCTTTTACTCTGACTCCCAGTTCTTGGGGTCTAATCTCTATGATAATCTGTTCTTGTAATTTGTCAGTATCTATACTCTGTTTTTCGTTCTCCGAGTTTGGGTATATTAGTACCGCGTGGCTTTCACTATCTCCTTCATTTTGTATTTTAGTGGTTATTGTTTGCTTTATCTTTTTAGTGGTGTTACTCGGTTTTGTTCTTCTGCTAAGGGCTTGTGCGTATGTCTTCTGTATAGCTGCAGGTTGATTATTATCTGTTTTAACCATTTCTCTGTTTCTTTGTCTTGTTTCTTTTAACATTGCGTGCATTTGGTTTAATGTGGCAAACATTTTCATTGCCCTGTCCCTGACTTCAGCACGTTTATGGACCTTTACCGTCGTGTTCTTAGATTGTGGGCATAACTCCAAAATTCTGCCCAGACATACACTAGCCTCTTGTAGCATTTTTTCCTCTGTCTCCCAGACAGCCCATTCTTCTATGATGTTCGCTGTCCCTCTCGGTGTATTAGGTATTGGCCCTAGTTGGCCACCTTCCTGTGTCCCTTGAGTTCCCACTTGGCTCTTCATTTGTATAAGCTTAATGCTTAATAACTGCTAAAAACCTTTTTGCAATGTTCCAGAGGTGAAAGCAGCCAGTTAAACCAGTGTTAACCAATAGATAAATAATTTAACCCAGTATAATTAATCAAGCTGAATAAATGAGTAAGGTGTGTCTTTTGTACAGATTGGCACTGTGCCAGGACAATACTGTAGCATAGAGTAAAACTCTATGGGACACCCCTCAATGTGGGTTCCTGTCCGTGGTGAGGGGACCTCCCAGAGATAGTTTAGTAACTCTTCTTTACCATCCCTGGGATCTGAACGCCCACCCACGTGTTTGCCGTGCGTGGTGTCCCGTATGCCAGAAAGGGGGATCCTGGTAGTTGAGGGGCAACATAACGTCCCCAACACACTACTTTGGCCCCTNTGTTTAGTTTGAAGTTGCACTTGAAGATTTTTATTTATAACCACAAAACCTGTATGTGGATTTTCTTTTGGGTTGAAGTTATGAAAAACTTGTAAGCTTCCAAATAAGGCAATTTTTCGGTCATAACAGTAGGGCTCTTGTATGGCCAATATATCGGCATGATGGTTATTAGCAACTTGCATGGCTTCAGTTGTGGCCGCTTTGCACCGTTGGACATTGATTTGTATAACATTTATATTGCCCTGTAAAGTTTGATTGAACTGAGTACCATTGCTGATATTGTTACTTCCCATAGTCGGTTAGTTGGACGCTTCTTGCTTTGATTCTCTGAAGTATTTGGCATTTCTGGCTGAAAGCGTTGTGGTTAGATGGAATTTTCTTACTGGCGGGCTGATTCCTGTTAAACTTGCTGCAATTGATGCAGCAGGGTGTACTATTTCGCATTGGGCATTCTGTAAATTTATGTGGCTTGGTGCAATGGCTACATCTTGTATCATCTTGGCAATCCTTCACAATGTGGTTAAAACCACAACAACGATAACATCTTCTTGTTGAGATGTAGTCATCTAGTCTTACATTAGCCCATGATACAGACAAATACTGAGTTCTGATTATTTTGTTTCTAATTTCGGGGGTCACCGAGAGAACTATATGTCTGCAATTGTGATTGATTTTTCCTTTGTTTATCACTGTGATGATTTTACATGTGTTGTTAATTTCTTCTTTGTCAAGATTATCCCATAGGTCATTCTGTCTGTTTATTATCTCAAGTAATTGCTCCTCTTCTACAGAATTTGGAACATTTAATAAAATCACCCTTGGTCTCTTTCCACCTGCCATGTGACACTTGATTTTATCTTTTATGTTTGAAATCTCGGTGATTGCATTTTTTAGGATCTCCTTGTCTGTATTTTCCTTTACTCTGATGCATAATCCTCCTCTATTAATTTTTTTTATCCCTTTTACTCTGACTCCCAGTTCTTGGGGTCTAATCTCTATGATAATCTGTTCTTGTAATTTGTCAGTATCTATACTCTGTTTTTCGTTCTCCGAGTTTGGGTATATTAGTACCGCATGGCTTTCACTATCTCCTTCATTTTGTATTTTAGTGGTTATTGTTTGCTTTATCTTTTTAGTGGTGTTACTCAGTTTTGTTCCTCTGCTAAGGGCTTGTGCATATGTCTTCTGTATAGCTGCAGGCTGATTATTATCTGTTTTAACCATTTCTCTGTTTCTTTGTCTTGTTTCTTTTAACATTGCGTGCATTTGGTTTAATATGGCAAACATTTTCATTGCCCTGTCCCTGACTTCAGCACGTTTATGGACCTTTACCGTCGTGTTCTTAGATTGTGGGCATAACTCCAAAATTCTGCCCAGACATACACTAGCCTCTTGTAGCATCTTCTCCTCTGTCTCCCAGACAGCCCATTCTTCTATGATGTTCGCTGTCCCTCCCGGTGTATTAGGTATCGGCCCTAGTTGGCCACCTTCCTGTGTCCCTTGAGTTCCCACTTGGCTCTCCATTTGTATAAGCTTAATGCTTAATAACCGCTAAAAACCTTTTTGCAATGTTCCAGAAGTGAAAGCAGCCAGTTAAACCAGTGTTAACCAATAGATAAATAATTTAACCCAGTATAATTAATCAAGCTGAATAAATGAGTAAGGTGTGTCTTTTGTACAGATTGGCACTGTGCCAGGACAATACTGTAGCATAGAGTAAAACTCTATGGGACAGCACGAAAAGATAGACTTAATCTATAATTAAAATTATCAATAAATATCAATAAACACAATTACAATTATTCAATAATCATCTTAACCAAGTATAATTAAATTAAATTTTCATTATTGACAAACAGTAAAATATTATATAAACAATGTTGTTATTAGATGAATAGATGATCAACAAAACAATCAAGCCGGAAATGACGTCAGTTAATGCAGCTGTTACTGTTAACCGTTAAGAAATTCGTTGCAAGGTCAATGATTGTTAGTGCTTCAGCCAGTGGAGAAATGATGAAAGTTTTAAAATTGGTATAATTCAAAAACTAATTAATTTAATTTAATGAAACTTATGCAAAATGTCAAGCTAGATGTCCTAACGATGATTGTGTCACCAAAATTCACCAAAGTTCAAAACTCGGCCCGATGCGGCCCGCCGAACTCCAGGACAAAAGTCCAAATTTCTCCCCAAATAATGGTCCTATCTTTACCAAATTCAAACACAATTATGTTTGTACTCACTGTTATGTTGCCTTTCCAATCCTGTCGTTGTTTCCGGTTGAACGACCCTTTGTCTGCTATAGACATACTATATGAAAGGGGATGAAAACCAGGACGACTCAAAGGTATTGCCTGGAGTGAAATGGGTAGGGAGAAAAGTATTTAAGGTAAGAGGCGAAGGGAAAGTGGAAAGGAAGATAGGAAAGTTGATGAAAGAGGGAGTCCCATGGCGTCCAGCATCGGGAATTTATTGGTAAAGAAAAACATATGTACAATAAGTGACAAATACATAAATAAGTAATAGATACAAAGTTGATACAAGATGTGTGCGTAGTGATACTTGATACAAAGAAAATAAGTTGAGAATACATAATGAGCGCATAATAAACACCAGTAGATACATAAAAATAGCATAGTTAACACAAATGGATCCGAACTAAATACATAATAAGAACATAATCTATAACGAATACATAGCAGATATATAATGATTACGTAATAAGCACAAAGTGAATACTAAAAAATAACCCATTAATAACATAAATAAATAAATACAGTAAATAGATATTAAATGCTAATCAGAAACATATTAAAACAAATTAAGTACTTAATGGTTTACAATATATAGAAGTGAATACATATGTGTAATTACAAGATATGTACAAAGTGGGCTTGATAGTCCCTACATGAGTAGTGGCATTAACAATTTATAAAGATACATAATGAATATTATTAATTGTACTTAATATACAGAACAGAGGGTGATAATTTAACCCTGTACACAAAGGCCCAAAACTAAATATTAGCAATATCACAGTATTGCCATAGAATATATGTTAACATTGTAACAGTAGCTGTGTAGCAATTTGAGGAATCTTACCCCGTATAAAATATAAAATACGTATAATATATACACTTGTAGACAGATTAGAAATTTTGTAATGAAATACCAGCAAAGACCCCACTATGATCAATCCTGCCCCAGTGATGGTACCGAAGACCAGGTGCAGTATGGTGGCACCGTCGGTACCGGAGCTTAATCCCACAAGGGAGAAAGGAATTGATCACTGAAGGAGTTCGAAGGGAACCACAACAAGTGGGCCATCGGTAAGGACAAATGTGAAAATTAAAGTAGTCATGCTCCACTGACAGTAATGATGTTTTACGCACAAAGCTGAAGTATACCGTTGATCGTGATTAACCAATTAATACTATGTAATTCCGCTTGATGACTTGCACTCAAAGCTGTAGTATTTTTGTTGAACATTAATAACTAATTATTATTACTACGTAAGTCCAAGGCACTAGTGTCCTTGATGAAATGAATCAGTTTGTCGTAGATCTTCTTGTTGCTGATCAGAGCTTCTGGTTGACATGGCCAGTTATATCCCTCTGTAAGAACCGTTCTGAATAACTCGGCCCTTTGTTGATCAAAATGGGGACAGTCAAAAATCAGGTGTAAATTGTCCTGTTCAGATATGTCATCGCAGTCACAAAATGGCGAGTCTGCATGTCGGAACCGAAGTAAATACTTCTTAAAATTGCCGTGACCTGTAAAGATTTGACTAATAATATAGTCAACCTTTATGTGCTTGAGTTGTAATCTTTGAATGACATCTGGTATGAACCGAAACGTTTCACGTCAAGTGTTTCCTTCCTCCCATTTGCGTTGCCACATGCTGATTGTTGTATGATATAGTAGGCGTTTGGTAGCCACCATTGGGATTTCTCCATATACCGGAGCTGTACTGCTTTCTGCTGCTTTTTTAGCTTAGATGTCCGCCTTGTTGTTTTCTGTGATATCAGAGTGGGCCTTGACCCATGTGAAAGTTATTTTTCCTGTGTACTTGACGATTTCTTCTATAATTTGTCGTTGAAGGTGGCCCCTACTGTTATTGTTTTTAAGGCTCAATAAGGCTGCTCTACTATCAGAGCAGATATAAACTTCAGTGTTTTTGAATAGTGTAGTGTTGTTAATATAATTAAGAGCCTGAAGAATTGCATACAACTCCGCTTGGGTGATTGTGCAAAATTTTTCCAATCTATACATTCCTTTATATGTAGGTGAAGTACTGTTTTTTTTTTTTTTGTAGTAAATAAATGCTGCGCTGACCTTATTTCCTGATTTTGATCCATCCGTAAATATTTTGTCAGCATTCCTGTAGTCAACCTCATTGCCTATGTTGATAACAATTTCCTTGGCTGGATGCATTTTTGGAGGTATATTTCTCCAAATGTCGGTGTTTGGGTTCATTTGAAATAATTCATCAACGTTAAGGTTTGGCAAGCAAGCAATTTTTATGTAATCCTTAAAAAAACTCTCTTTTATTAGTGTAATCCAAATGTTTAATTCTCCATAGAGCCCATTGTTGTAAGGCAGTTAAGTAGACGGGTGCTATGCCTGTAATTACTTGAAGGGCCGCCGTGGCCGTTGTTTTATATGCACCAGCGATTTTTAGTAGACTTATTCTTTGAGCTTTTTGGAGTGCTCGTACTATGTGTGTCCGTGTGGAGGCTTTGCCCCAAATTGGTGATTCGTACAGTAATACTGGTTCAATTGCTTGCTTATAAATATAAGTCAAAGTATTGCTGTTGAGCCCCCAGAGTTTACCAGCAATATGACATAACAGATTTGAGAGTTTCATGGCCTTGTTGCAAGTATAGTTGATATGGGGAATCCAGTGGAGACCTTGATCCAAGATAACACCTAGATACTTCAATTCAGTGGTATAAGGTATCCTGTTTCGATTTATGTTAACTGATGGGGGTTTCTTGAGTTGAGAACCCTTAGTCATCATCATACAGACAGATTTATTTACATTAATGACTAACTTATTATTATGGTTCCATTTAGTGATTTCTTGTAGAATTTTGTTTGTTTCCCATTGAATCTTCTCGTTGTTCTTATGGGAAGCCATGATCATGGTATCATCTGCATATGCCTGTAAACTCCAATTGATGTCAATTTCCTCTGCGTGAATATTCAGTAATCCATCGTGCACTATATTCCACAGAGCCGGCCCAGACCGGGAGCCCTGTGGGCATCCTCTTGTCATATTTTTGATTATTGGGTTATGCAAATCATATACACCAACTGTTCTGTCCCTCAAATAATCCTTTATCATTAAATATAGGTTTTTTGGACACTGAAAGATTTTTAACTGTTTTAGTAATGCAGGCCACCATAATGCGTTGAAAGCATTTTGATAGTCTAACGATGTTAGTAATACATGCTGTGATTTATTCCAAGCATTGGTTATGAATTGATTGACAGCATACAAAGCATGATATGCAGATTTCCCGGGAACAAATCCAAACTGTCTGGGGCTCATCAGTTGGTTATTGTATAAGTGGAAGTTGATTCTATTAATTACCAGACCGTCTAAAACCTTTCCCAGACTAGGCAATAAACTGATTGGTCTGAAGTCAGAAGCAACATTTTGTGAATTTATCCCCACCTTTGGGATAAACTTAATTACGGCCTTTTTCCATAATTTAGGAAACGTTGTGGATGCAAGACATCTGTTGTAAGTAAAAACGAAAGCTATTGGTGATGCACCAAAGGCTCTTTTTACCATTTCGGCAGTTATCTTGTCCATGCCAGGTGCTTTTTTATTTCTCATTGATTTTATAACGTTTCCAACCTTTTTAAAAGTAAACAGCACATTATCCACGGTAGCTGGTGGGCATTCTATATCTCTCCTAGTTGTGGTATGATAATCATCATCATCAGTTATATCGTCATTAGGGAAATGGCTGTCTAGAAGATGTTTGTATGTTTCTGTTATACTAGTTGTACTAGTCCCATTTTCTTATAAATGCTGGTATGTTGGTGTTTTTCCTGGGTCTCATCACAATGCGATAAGGATCGCTCCATATGTTGTTGTTTCCCATTTCCGAACAGTACTTCCTCCAAGCACCCGAACAGGCCTTGTTGATGCTAGTTTTGTTGAGATTGAAAGTACTTATAAATTCTTTTTTTTTTATTTTCTTTAATTATTGGATCTCTTTCCTTTTTGAAAATTTTGTATAGTTTTCGTACTCTGCTTCTTTCTTTTTGTAGAGTATTGTTCCACCATGGTGTGTTATTCCTATCAGTCTCTTGAAGGATAGTTGAGTGATTGTAGGCATTCAATATGGACTTAGTAAGATGTTCGGCCAAAAGTTCTGAGTCATTGATTTCATGTAGTTGACAATCACTGGGCTGTCTCCAATAACGTTTGAATAGTTCGTCGAACAGGGTCCAATCCATCTTTTTTGTGATGTTTTTATTTTTGACTATGCAACTATTATTTACTATTGTAGTTTTAATGTATCTATTTTCTGATCCGCCATTTTCTTCAATGTAATCTGTTTGTCATTAAACCATCCAGAACTTTTTCAATCACTGGAAGTAAGGATATGGGCCGGAAATCTGATGGTTTGTCTGGGTTTGCGCATTTCGGAATGAATTTGATTGAAGCTGTCTTCCAGATTTTGGGGAAGTAGCTGAGTTGCAGACATTTATTAAATATTATGTTGAAAGTAACAGGAATAGCCTCATAAGCCCCTTTAGCCATAATAGGGGTAACAAAGTCAGGACCAGGAGCCTTGTTAAGTTTAAGGTTTTTAAATTTTCTATTGATTTCATTACTTTGAAAATTGTTATCATCTGCAGTGAGACTTGTGTCATCATTTTGCCGAATTTTCTGATGAGAGCTATCGTCTGTCAACAGATCGTCCTCAGGAAATAGTTCACTTGCAATGTTTTCATAAGTTTCTTGGATGGAATTATCTTTATTATTGGTTATAGTAAAAAAGTTATCAGGAATTCTAGCTTCCTTATTCTTTTTCCTGGCTATGTAGTATGGAATTGACCATATATGTTCTTTTCCGAGATCTGTGCAAAATTTTTTCCAGGGCTCGGTCCTTGTCCTGTTAATATTAGTCTTGTAGTCTCTGAATTGTTTCTTATATTTTTGCCGTATTGCTTCTTTTCTGTTTAGGTCAGTTTCTCTCCCATATTTATTTCTAGTTTTCCTGAGCCTGAGTGTTCTCCGCTGTGCTGAGAGATCTGCCGTCCACCATGGGGAGGAATGCTTTACTGTAGTGACGGAGGTAGCATGTTGATATGCTAAGTAAATAGTGTTCTGTAGTTTTTCAACTTTATTTTCTAATTCCATAGTGTTATTTATATTGACAATATTCTCGCTGTTCCAGTGATTCTTGATAAAATCTTTATATTTATCCCAGTTGGTGTTTTGTATAATCTTAAATTTCTTTTGTATACCAGACGTCATGATGTTTGTCTATGTAGTTATGATCACTGGCCATGTGCTCTTCCAATGTGTTACACTGTATGTTATATTTTATGAGTTGTCTGTTGTCTAGGCAAACATCTACCCAACTTTCCCCTGTGGTAGACGAGTAGGTTGGTAGAGTACTTGAGTTAAGTGACACCAGATTAAGGCTATTCATAAGTTCTACCAGTTTGGTCCCCCTCGGATCCTCGATTGGACTGTGCCAAATCGACGACTTGGCATTAAAGTCCCCAGTTATCAATAACAGTGTTGTTAAGCTCTTCAAGTGGGTCCGAGATATCTTCGTATGGGGAACAGTAGAAGGATATCATTATAAACGAAGTATTTTGATGATCAATAATTATAGTGGTAAAATTCCTATTTGTATGATTGCTCAGTTTTTGGACGTTGAGATTTTTGTTGACAATTACAAACCCAGAATGTGGGTTTTTCCCTTGGGTTAATGTTGTTTATCACCTGAAGCTTCCCAAACATTGCTACTTTCTTGTCGTAGCAATATGGTTCTTGAATAGCTGAGATATCCGCTTGATACTTGGTTGCAACAAACATGGCTTTAGAGGTAGCAGCCTTGCTATGCTGGACATTAATTTGTATCACTTTAATTTTACCCTGATTGTAGTTGATAGACTGAGTATAGTTGTTATTTAGATTACTCCCCATAATTGGTTGTTTGTATTTTTGTTGTTTAAATCTCTGTAGTATTTCACAATTTTGATTGAACGCATTGTGGTTTGTTGGAATTTTACGACTTGGAGGTTGATTTCTGTAGTATTTGCAACAATTAATACAGCATGGTGTGCTATTTTTATTCTGACAGTCTGTATGCTTGTGAACTTTTGTACAGTGGCTGCATCTTGTGTCCTCCTTACATTCGTTTGCAAAGTGATTGAACCCGCAACAGCGGAAACATCTTATAATCGGTATGAAATCGTCAGCCTTAATGTTGGCCCAAGATACTGAGAGATATTGTGTTCTTATGATTTTTCTTCTTATCTCTGGTGTTACAGATAATACAAAGTGCCAGCAATTTTCTCTTACTTTGCCTCTACTTATAACAGTGCTTATTTTACAACTGTCCAAAAAGTCTTCTTTTTCCATTTTGTCCCAGATGTCATTTTGCCTATATAGAGTTTCTATCAATTGGTCTTCTTCCACAGCGTAAGGTATATTTAACAAGATCACTCTTGGCCTGCGTCCCCCGGCCGCAAGACATATGATCTTGTTATTTATTTGTGGAATTAGCTCGATAGCATTCCTTAGTTTCTCACCTTCTTTGTTGTTCTTCACCCTTATGCATATGCCTTCTCTGTTTATTCTTCGCACTCCTTTTATTCCCACCCCTAGCTCTTGTGGTTTGATGTCGGTCAGAATCTGTTCCTCTATCTCGTCTGTGTTTATGTTTTCGTTTGTTTCTTTGTTCGGATAGACCAAAATTGCATAACTCCTGCTGTCACCCTCATTTTGAACTTTTGTATTGATTGTTTGGGTTATTGAGTTAGTTGTGTTGCTTGGTTTTCGTCTATTGCTTAGGGCCTGAGCGTAGGTCTTCTGAGTAGGTGTTGTTTGTGATTGTATAATATTTGCTCTTAATCCTTCCTGTCTATTTCGTTGTCTCATTTTTTTCAGCATTCCATGCATTTGGTTGAGAACGGCGTACATTTTCATTGCTCTCTCACAAACTTCTGCTCTTTCGTGCACCCTCATTGTGGTGTTTTTTGATTGTGGGCAGAGTTCTATGATTCTGCCCAGACAAATACTTGCTTCCTGCAACATTTCCTCTTCGGTACTCCATGTTGCCCATTCCTCAACTTCGGCCAGGGGTCCTCCAGGAGTACCTGGCATTGGTACTAGTGATCCGCCACCTCTTGTTTCTTGTAATTCCATAGTGTTATCCATGACTAAATTTATTGGAAATCCCAACCCAATAGTGGAACTGGGCACAAGTAATATAAATTTTTAAAAACTAATTAAATAATAAAGACTGTGTATTTGGAAAGTGGCTCTGTGCCAGCAATTCTGTATTGCCAATGTAATATTAGCAGTACAGAATGAATAAGACTTAAAATTAAATCTTATACTAATATTATAAGATAGAACAGATGTACAGATGATCAAAACCATACAGTCAATATGCTGTTATCGATGTAAACAAAAACAGATGTTCAGTCCAGCTGTTTGAAGAAAACCGTTGCAAAAGTTTGTTATTAAGTTTGTTACATCAAACACTGTCGATAGCCGTTGGTAAGACGAAGGTCAATGACCGTTAACGTGAGTGCAGGGGCCAGTGGAAGAAACTCAAAAATTTTAAATTTGCAATAATTTAAATTCTATTCAAGTTATCACTATCAAATTTGGATATTATTACGAACTAATGATCCTCTTACTGATGATTTCATCAAAAATTGCCGATGACGAAATCCTGGCCCGATGCGGCCCGATTTGTCTCAGGACAAAAAGTTAAATAATTCCTTTCAAAATAGGACAAAGGTCACCAAATTTTTGTACAGTACTCACTACTTAGTGTTCCATCGATCTCCGTCCTTATTTCCGGTTGATTGAATTTTTCAGTCCGGAAAATCGGGTTCGAAAATCCCACTTTTCAAAGCGAATTATCCGAAATTTGGGTGGGCCAAACTTTTCAACTGTGACGTCATTTGAAGCAGCTTTTCATCCTCTTTCCAGCAATGTATCACACTTAGTGCTACCACCAATTTTCACAGAATAATCACAACTTAAACCAGAGCCCAATTTCACCACATCCACACTAGCACGTGACTCGTCGCTCTCTGTCTGCTATAGACATTGTGAAGATAGATATGGCCGAGCATTTGGCATAGCCTAAAGAGGGGGAGGAAGGGTATGGAGAGAGAGGGGTGGGATAAAGTGTTTGAAGGGAGAAGGAAGGGTATGGAGAGAGAGGGGTGGGATAAAGTGTTTGAAGGGAGGAGGAAGGGAAGGATCCCATAAAGACCAGCATTGGGGCCAAATATTAAAAGGGATAAACAAGGTGTTACAAATTTGTCTATAGTGACAGATAACAGATATTTGTCCCGACACAGAGTAAAATTATTAACCTATACATAATTTGCCAGAGAGACCGTGAGTGCCAGACCTTTGCGGCCTGGTTACAAAGCAGGTACCGGAACCCAATTGGCGGGTTGAGAAGAAGTTTACAGAAAGTACAGCCCTCCACATAGGAGGAACAGGACTGAGACTGATTACAAATCAAAACCGATGGGGCCAAAAGAACAGAAAGGTGGCCCTTACTCAGGATAAGATTTTAATGTCTTTAGTGAACTTATACAATGCGTTGTAGAAGCACTTGTTGGCCATAAATTGGTCCGGGTTGCATGGTTAGGGGATGTTTTCTTCCTGGGCGGCAGAGATTAGTTTTCTTCTTTCTTGGTCAAATTTCGGGCAGTCAAACAGAATGTGGTCACTATCCTGCCATGGTGAGGAGGGGCACAAGCAGAGGCCATTCCCTTTTATAAGGAAGCGTGCTAGGTAATTACCCATATTACTGTGTTTGGTGATGAGCTGAGTGAGCTCATACGTGGGGGTCAGATGACTATAGTTCAACCTCTTCCTGATAGATGGGAGGAACCAAAACACTGTCCTTCCAGTAGAGCTGCTGGCCCACTTGTTCCAACAGTCAATAATATAGGAGTGAACCTGCCTCGCGATCCAACAGTATGGGATTTTATTGTAAACACACTTGTTGAGGTTCGTGATTGCTTTCTTCGCCAGCAGATCGGCTTCAACATTGCCTTTCACACCACTGTGGCCCCTGACCCTGTTAAGCACCAAGGAGGGGCAGAGGGTGGAATCCAACTCGAGCAGGATATTCTTAATGATAGGGAGCTTAGTGTTCCTATTTTGGATTTGATGGAGGACAACTTTGCTGTCAGTATGTATAGTAACCCTATTATGGTTGTGTTTATGGCTCCTATTATTGATGTATTCCAATGCTTTAAGCAGAGCCAAGGACTTGGCCTGGTTGTTTGTGCAGTAACTTTCCGTCCTGAAGTAGCGCTGATAAATGGTCCTTTCCTTTGCATCGTGCACCACGAAGGAGCCACCCGTGCCTTCGTCAGAGTGAGAGCCATCTGTGTAGATATTGATGTCACTAGTGTTAGATGGGGGACTGTCCATAATGATGTTATAATTGGGGTCAGTTGCCGGATGATAGTTAATAACATTTGTAATATCCATACCCCTATCAGTGATTAGGGTAATTAGATTGGGGATAATATCCCTCTCCACAAAGGGCATAGCCACCTTCCAAAATTGCTCCTGCGTAATGCTATGCCAGGCCAACTTCTTCATGTTGTGAAGAATATACCTTCCCATGATGAATAGGTCAATAGGCATAAGGTTGGATATTATCAGAAGCTTGTCCGTGGGTGCTGTTCTGTATGCTCTGGCCATATAGAGGGCCGCCAGCCTTTGAAGAGATAGAAGTTTCCTACTGATGTGAATTGTTTTTACCCTGTACCTTCAAACCTTGCAGTCATAGGCAACAATCTGCTGCGTGACTGCCAGGTAGGTGGCACGCCTGGCCTTATAGTTAAGTCCCCACTTGTTCCTAGCTATAGAAGCCAGGGCATAACTGATTTCCCCGTGCCTTGTTGTAAACCTCGTGCACATGGTCTTTCCAAAGAAGTTTATGGTCGATGTGTAGACCCAGGTACTTAATGGTAGTTTTGTACTTTATTTTCTGATTCTTTATCTTTACCGATGGGGGTTTGCTCAGCGGGTTACCCCTAGGGAAGAGTATGCAGCTACACTTACTGTAATTAATGATTAGATTGACCTTCTCACTCCAGTCATGGACCAGAGTCAGTAGTTCATTCATATTTTCTTGAAGGACTTCCTGATTTCAGTAGGACAACACGATCACTGTGTCGTCTGCGTAGCCCTGGATCATGGTGTTTAAGGGCCTGCTTTCTTGGAGCTTGAGCAGCCCATTATAAAGAATATTCCACATTAGGGGGCCAGACTTAGAGCCCTGCGGACACCCCCTATTAACAGCCCTAGAATAAATGTTCCTATCTTTATGGTAGTAGGTGATGCATCGATCCCTAAGGTAGCTGCCAATAATACTGTGGATGTTATTGGGACAGTTTGCCTCCCCAAGCTGGTGGAGAATTTCCGGCCACCAAGCATGGTCGAAGGCGCTATTGAAATCGATGGCAACCAACAGTGTGTGTTTATTATTTTTCTTTGCTGTGTTGATGTAATCTATAATGCTGTCTAAAGCACTTATAGTGTTTTTTCCACTTATAAAACCAAACTGAAGAGGGTGGAAAAAATTTATAGAGTCCAGATGATACTTTACCCTGTTGATAATAAGAGAGTCCAACATTTTGCCGAAGAAGGACAGCAGGGCAATAGGACGGAAGTCAGAAGGTGCCGTTGGAGTTTTACGAGGATCTTTTGGAATAAGTTTGACAGAGGCCTTATTCCAGCAGGTGGGGAAGTAGCCAATGTCTAAGCATTTGTTAAAGATGAGGATGAAGGTAGTAGAGAAGGCATAGACAGCTTCCTTGGCAGCTTGCCAAGTGATAAAGTTAGGGCCCGGTGCTTTATTTCTCTTAATATTTTTGGCTTCTTTCCAAATTTCAGTGGCTGTGAAAGGCTTGTCGTTATAACCACAATGATATTTGCTGGCCTTGTTCCTGATAGTTTTATGGTGCTCAGTATCTTTAGACGGCTCGTCTTGAGGGAACAGAGCGTCGAAGATACTCTGACAGGTATCCTAAATAGATGTTGTAAAGATGCCCTGCCCCTTGTCGATAGTAGGGGGAAGCAGCTGGCCTTACCCTTCTTCCTCACAATATAGTAGGGGATTGACCAGGGGTTGTCGCCACACCTGTCTGTGCAGAAACTACGCCAAGACTTCGTTTTAGTAGTGTTAATTAACTGTTTATATTGTTTGTAACAATTCATGTAGTCCTTCCTTTTTTGTTCCTTCCTGTGTGGATCTGACTCCCTCCTGAACCTTCGCTTACACCTCCTTACCTCCTTCCGTTTTTTCGTTAATTTGCCATCCCACCATGGGGCGTTTACCTTTCTAACTTTGAATTTGGTGGAGAGGAACACTGCCTCGTGGATGGTACTGGTGAGGTCGAGAATAACTTTGTCTAACTCTTCCTTAGAGTTCATGGAAATTATTGTAGGCAGCCTCCAGAGGTTAGTAATGCAGTTTTGAAAATTATCCCAATTTGTGATGCTAGTGATCTTTTAACTGCAGCTCGCTTTGCCATTCTTTACCGTGGTCATGATATAGTTATGGTCACTGGCTGAGATGAGGTCCATAGTACTGCACTCCACTTCCTGATCTAAGCAAACTGGGGTTCCCCAGACACATTCACCCAACTCTTGCCTCTACTAGTGGAAAAGGTGGGCAGCGGGCTAACATTCAGAGAGGTCAAGTCAAACACTGCCATGAACTCACAAAGGAGGTACTCCCTTGGGTCTTCCACTGGGCTATGCCAGAGGTGCGATTTGGCATTGAAGTCGCCCAACAGTAGAACCGGGCTGCCCTTCAGACAGTCCAAGGTCTGACTGAGGATATCCAGCAGTGGCCTTAGATTATCGTCAGGTGAGCAGTAAAAGGAGATAATAAATAAGGGGTCCCAGGGGGTATCCACCCTGACAGTGGTGTAGTACTGATTAGAATATTGGGTCACCAGTTGAGCCGTGAGACCTTTGTTATAAATAACAACACCAGTCTTGGTCGTATAGTTGTTACTAGAGAGGGTAAGAACCTTGCCAGAGCCTAGCATGGCCACTTTCCCATTCACCACATAAGGCTCCTGAATATCTAGAATATCTATGTCTCGATTCAATGCCATTTGGAGGGCTTCAGAGGATGCGGCTTTTGACTGCTGCAGGTTAATTTGTAAGATTCTGAGATTATTCATGTTACTGCCATAATGGTTGTCTTCCATGGGTGGGTGATTAAGACCGGAAATGGTTGCTTGGACGGCTGTCAGCATTACTCGTAGTGTATAGTTCTGATTTGGTTTGCTTTGTAGCGTTGTAAAATCGGGCCGCCTTTATTGAAAGCATTATGATCAGTTGTAAGAGCTTTACTTTCCGGTATCGTTTTATTAAAATTCCTACAGTTTGAACATATTCAAATTGTTTCAATCTTTTTTCAGATTGGGGCACTCTTTAATCTTGTGTTTTTTTGCGCAATGGGTACATTGTTGTTTCTATGTACACCTGTTGAAGTGTGCCCAAAGCCTGTACAGTTACAGCATCTAATGATGTCTATATAATCGTCAATTACAATCGAGCTCCACCCCAAATAAATTCTTCCTTGCTGCATTAGGATGTTTCGGGTATCTGGTCTCTCACTCAAGACCGTGTAGGTCCGTTGGTTCCTGCCTTTTGGGTGGAAACTATGAGAAACCTTAGTTGTGTCAATGAACTCCTGTTCACTGATTCCCTCTTGGATCTTGGCATTCTGATTATATATGTCTTTTATTAGGTCTGCCCCCTCCGAATTGGTTGGGACATTAAATAAGATAATCTTTGGGGATTTCTTCTTCTTTTCAATAAGTTTTATTTTGTCACTAAGAGCCTCTTTCAATTGCACCGCCTTTTTTAAGGCTTGCAGGTCATTATCCTCCAGTACCTGGATCTTGATATCTCCCTCAGAGAGGGGTCTTATAGTTTTGATTTTTATCCCCAATTGTTTGGGGTCCACATGTCTTTGTAAAAGCTCTAGGGTTTCCTTCGGAGTAGGAACTGGCTCATTAGGGTTTTTAATAGCAGAGACGATAATCTCGTGATTATTATTCTTCGGATTTTTAATACCTTCTAAGGCCGCTGATTTTTTTCGCTATCAGTTTAGTGGTGTTACTTATAGGGCTATGATAATGTTTAGTAACCTCAGCATAGGTACCTATACTAGGTTGTTTATCGTTTTTAGTAAGAGATTTGACACGCTTCCTTAATTCAAGAACCAGACCAAAGATCTGGTTCGCTGCTCAATGCATTTTGATAGCCGCCTCTTTAACGGCAGCTCTTTCCTTGAATTTCACAGAGACGTTTGAATTAGCAGGGATGTTAGTAAGGATAATTCCAAGTTGCGAGTTAATGTTAGCGGTCAGGTCTTTCTCAGCAAAGCTGTTGTTGGACAAAGCACAATCCGTGACCTCCGCCATGACAATCACAACACAGACACAATATGCCAAGAACAGGCCAAATTTATAAACGAATGATATATTACGCTTGGGTGCATGAAAAACGCGACCCGAAAAACGGACAAAAAAGCATTTGAATTAGGGTCAGATAGGGTAACTGACTTGGCCACGTGCTAAGGTCAATGACCTCTGGATCCTTTGTGCAGCACCAAAGTTAATATAATTATATTTCAAAAACTAAATCACCGATCGAGTCCAAATTTACAGGATAGATGGAGGGCAAGGTGATAAAGGTAACACCTGAAGATTGTTCACTTCTGCGGCCTGATAGGCCCGCACAACGATCCGAGGTAAAAAACACGTTGACCACGAAAAAACAAGGACCGGTTGCCGTAGATAAAAACGGAAGACGTCATTTTAAAGATCATTAAAATCCGATTAAAATGATATGCTGGAAGTCCGCTTATCGGCGGAAACAGCCCGGAAAAAGTTGCCGGAAAATCTGGAATTTTCGGGTTGCGTAACTTTTGATCCGCTTCATTGATTTGGAAAAAAACTGACACCAAACGACTGCTGATGAAGAACGTAATCCAACAATATATATTAATCCATATATTGATGAAAAATGACGGCGATGGAGCAATCTAAAACTGGAGCACGTACACACACAGCTTACCAAGTTTGCGACCTAGATGGCGCTCTTGTCTGCTATAGACAGGAGGAGGTAAAAGACAAGGCCAAACTCAACGGTATAGCCCTTAGGATGAAATGAAAGAAGAGTAAAGGTGGAAGGGGATGAGGGTGAAGGTGAGGTAAAGTGGGATAGAAAAGAGGAAAAGAGCAACCTTGGACCCATGGGCTTCTTGCATCGCCTTTATTGAACAATAACACAAAAATACATGGAATACGTAAAGCAAAAATGATTACAAATTAATGAGTGAAAGTAACATACTAAACGCGGTCGAGATATACAGTACAAAATAAAATACATTAAAGTGGTTACATACAAAACAAACCAGACATTAAACTTAAAACAGTACATACACAAGCAGAAGATAAGGCTGCAACAGGTGCAAATAAAAACCCAGAGCAAAGGTAGGGTACAGAATATACAGGAGTGTACCGTCAATGATACAGTGTGAAGCAATACACAAAAGAAGAGTTGCAGCCCTATCTCGGGCGGCGCACAGCCAGGTAAGTCCGTCGGGCCTGCTGAGAGCCCAAGAACAATACAGTGAGGCTTGTGCCGGGAGCTGGGAACACAACACGAGCACTAGAAGAACTGTAGAAGTAAGCGCCGAGCACAATAGTAGATGAGAGCTAGTCCAAAATGCCTATGTCTTTGGCAAAGTTCCTAAAGGCATCAAAGATGTTACTGTTCTTCGTCAGAGTGTTTAAAGTGCAGAGCCAATGCACCTTATTGTTGTAGACAGCGTCAATCAGAAGCCTACGCTGATTGGAGTGGAGTGGGCAGTGGAAAATAATGTGATAGGTGTCCTGATCCTCATTGAGGTCACAATCACAAATCCCATCAGTCTTGTTGAGGAACCTTCTTAAGTAAGTCTTTAGGTTGCCATGCCCGATGAGCAACTGCGTAAGCTGGAACGTAATGCTATGGTGGGGGTAAGAGGACTTGGTTGGAATGATAGGAAAAAAGTTGTACGTAAGCCTGCCAGTGTCACAAGTATCTCACCTTTGTTGCCAGGAGTTCAGCATGATACTGTGGATACTGTGCTTGATATGCGTGAGGCTAAGCTTGTTGTAGGAGACAAGTCCATTAGTCATTGGTGCAGAGCGGGCAAGAAGGTCAGCCCTCTCATTGCCGACAATTCCCGAGTGCCCCTTAACCCAGTGAAAAGACACATTGACATTAATGCTTTGCAGAGCAATGATGGTGTTGAGGCTCTCATTAACGATGTGGAGGCAGTTATTAAGCTTCATGAGCTGCTGAATAGCTATTCTGCTATCACTGAATATGTGGAAGTTGTTGACCATAAGGAGCTGACAATTATTCTTAATCCATTGTAGGGCGAATAGAATGGCCAGAGACTCAGCCTGGTTATTTGTGCAATGCGAGGCAAGCCTCCTTTGCAGCTGGTGGAGACGATGCCTCTTGTAGGCGACAAAGGCACAGCCAACATCCGTGTCACTCTTACAACCATCGATGAAGATTCTAATAGAAGAGTTGTTGGTGATGGTAGTGTTGGTGTCATACTGAATAGAAAAACCAGAGTGAATTGGAGGAGCATCATACACTTTTTCAATACCATTTGTGAGGGCGAGTTTGCCTATGCTGAGTATATCCTTGCTGAAGTTGTCGTTGGAGACCATCTGATTAAATTGGCTGGAGGTGATCTTATTATCAGTCAATTTGAAGATGTTATACCTGATGAAAGCCTCACGGACCTTGAGGTCGATAGGTAAAAGGTTGCACAATACAAGAAGAGCCTCAGTAGGAGCGGTCTTATATGCCTTAGCTATAGAGATAGCTGACAACCTTTGAATGGAAAGAAGCTTCCTCTTGATGTGCACTCTGAGTGCAGAAGAGCTCCATATCTCCACCCCGTAGAGAATGACCGGCTCTATTGCAGCAGTGTACAGTATCCTGCTAGAGGATGGGCTGTACCCCCGGTGGTTCCTGCATATCGATTTTAGAGCATTGGTAATCTTGGTAGCCTTTTGGTAGATATAATACACATGCTCAGTACAGTTGAGCCTGTGGTCGATCAATATACCCAGGTATTTCACTGAAGTAACGTTCTTAATTTTTATGTTCTGAAATTTAATACTGGGTCCTTTCTTTAGGGGATTGGCCTTGGAAAAAACAATTACGTTGCACTTATTATAGTTAATTTTGAGTTTCATCTTCTCGCTCCAGTTTAATATGTTGCCAAGTACTTTGTTTACCGTTTGTTGTAATATCTCATGGTTAAAGTGGCTCATCAGGAGTACTGTGTCATCCACGTACCCCTGAATGAGCACGTTATGATCCCTGGAAATGCTGGACTGAAGCATGAGCAGGCCGTTGTACAGTATATTTCATAGAAAGGGGCCAGAGCGGGAGCCCTGCGGACAACCCCTGTGGATCTCCTTGCGCAGATGGATGTTGTTACCAGTTTTAACAGTAATGTGCCGGTTGTTAAGGTAGGTCTCGACCAGATGATAAATATTCTTAGGGCAATGATCCCTCCTCAAATTGTACAGAATAGCTGGTTACCAAGCGTGGTCGAAAGCCCCTTTGAAGTCAATAGAGACCATTATAGTGTGGTTATTGTTATTTCTAGCCTCCTTGATGTGGCTGCAGATATTGTCAATGGCCCCAATAGTACTTTTTCCCCTCCTGTACCCAAATTGCCTGTTACTGATGAGTTTGTTGTATTCATAATGGTGGATAATTCTGTTGATTACAAGAGAGTCCAGCACTTTGCCAATAATAGGCAGGAGGGAGATGGGACGGAAGTCAGATGTTGTAGGAGGTGTGCTGTCCTTGCATTTGGAAATGAGCTTTATTGAAGCCTCCTTCCAATTAGATGGGAAGTATCTGAGCTCAAGACACTTATTCATTAGGATGCTGAACGTTGTTGGTATGGCATTGAAGGCCAGCTTGGCCATCTTGGAAGAAATATTATCCAGCCCTGGGGCTTTGTGAAGTTTAAGGTTGTGAAACTCCTTTGCTATTTCGGTGAAGGTGAAATTAGAATCGTGGGAGTTGATGTAGTCCTCCTTGAGGCTTCTCCTTACTTCTTTGTGGTAGGTATTGTCCTCGTCTGTGTTATCATCAGGAAATAATTCATCAATATCATCAAATAATTCATCAATAATTCATCCTAATTCAATAATAAGGAAATAATTCATCAATAATCTGAGATATCGATGAGATGAATGTAGCAATATAACACACCACTACGTAAATATAAAATCCTTTGCGAAAACTCACGACAGACAGGAGCACAAAATCAGTCAACTTGCTTGCTTGACGACTCAGGTCTGCTATAGACATGCGTCCGAAAGAAGGAAGGCTGTCACCAGACTTAGTTATGGGAAACAGGGAAAAGAGAGGGAAAGTAGTGGGGAGGAAGGGATATGGGCTAGGAAGTGGGTAGAAGGGAGTGGGGTGAGAGTGCAAGAGGTGAAGAGAAGAGTTAAGGGTGGGGATCTCATTGGTGTCTTGCATCGCATTTATTTAAAACAATGACAATATAATTATATGGACCAATTTGGTCTGAGGTACCAAGTGGTTACCTGGTACAATACAAAAGTACCCGACTACATTACCATTATTACCCTATTACATTTCTATATTTACACTATACCTTTTTCCTAGCGTTGAAGTGCTGCTTCTATGCAGGGTCCGCTTTTTTGCATTCCCTTCTCCATTTGGTATGGTCCAATGCGTTGTCCGGCGTGACGTTTACCCTCCTCATGTCATCTTGCAGTCAATCCATCCACCTCATTTTGGGGTGCCCTCGGGGTCATCATCCAGGTGGGCTTAGTTGTAATGCTCTCTTTGCTATTGAGTGTTCATTACTACGAATGACATGGCCATACCATCTGAGTCTTGCTTCTCGCATCTTTTCAGATATAGGGGCCACTCTCATGATCTTACGGATGTTTTCATTCGGGATGTGGTCAAGTCGGGTAAAGCCAAGACACCAGCGGAGCATCTTCATTTCCATGGTATGGAGAATTTGTTCATGGCAGGTGCTTGATAGCCAGCATTCCGACATGTATAGGGCCACTGGGCGGACAACAGATTTGTAGATTTTCGCCTTCAGCCGGGTCTGCATACGATGGTCACAGAGGTAGCCAGTGCATGGTAGCCACTTTAGCCAGGCTGCATTGGCTCATGCCTTTGCATCCAGGGTTGTTTCACCATCATTGCTGATGAGTGAGCCAAGGTATTTGAATTGAGTGGGCTTCTTAAGGTCTTCTCCATTAATGTTAATGGATCCGTTCGTCTGGGCCCCACACTCTAGGTATTCTGTCTTCCTGATGTTGAGCCTGAAGCCGACACCAGCAAGGCAGTCATTCCACTGGAGGACTTGGTCCTGTAACTCCTGTCTCGACTCTGCTGCAAGGAGGATGTCATCTGCATAGAGTAGGGTCCATGGGTGTGGACGTTGAATATTGGCTGTTGTACAGTCCATACAGAGAATGAAAAGGAGGGGTGAGAGGACTGATCCCTGGTGTACACCAGCTTTGATGCTGAACATGGGTGAGGTTCCCACTGGACATCTGACCACACTGGTCACATCAGTGTACAGGAGCTGGGTCCATTGAACGTAGGCTTCTGGGACATCATGGACTCTGAGCGAACGCCAGATAAGGTTACGTGGAACACGGTCAAATGCTTTCTCCAAGTCCAGGAAGGCCATATGGAGAGTTTTGTTCTTCTCCCGGTATCGTTCGTGAAGTAGTCGGGCAGCATGTATTGCATCTGTTGTTCCACAGCCCTTAATGAATCCACATTGGTTTGGAGTCAGGTTGACAATTTGGCGAAGCCGGGTGTCGAGTATTCGCTCAAATATCTTCATGGCATGGCACAGGAGTCGGATCGGTCGGTAGTTGGTACAGTCTGCCACATCGCCTTTACCCTTCCAAATTGGCACCGTGATGCTAGTTGACCAGATTGGTGGTACTTCTTTGTCTTCAGTTATCTTGTTGAAAAGAGCTGCGAGGGCCTCCTCCCCTCGCCCTCCAAGAAGCTTCCATGCTTCAGTGGGTATATCGTCTGGTCCGGGTGCTTTGCCATTCTTCATTTTCATGATAGCCTTTCCAACTTCTTGTGGCGATATCCGGGGGAACTGGTCCTAGTACTGGGTCTGCTTGGTGGATTGGAGGGTGTGGGAACTCTTCATTGCAGATGGCTGAGAAGTGTTCATTCCATTTTTGAAGGATGGCTGATGGATCACGGAGTATTTGGCCATGGTCGTCTTTGATGTTCTTTACGTGGTGTGTATCTTGGGTTGCACGGTGTCGGGTGCTGGCAAGCCGGTAAATCTTATTTGCTCCTTCTGGTGTGTCAAGATCCTCATACAAGCGGTTGCAGTGGGCAGCCTTCGCTGCTGCAACTGCACTCCTTGCTGAGGACTTGAGGTTACGGTATCGCTCATAGTCATCTTCGGCACCTGATTGCCTCCATCTCTTGAATGCCTTTTTCTTTTCTATGACGGCTGCTTGCACTTCATTTCACCACCAAATACATTTGTCGAGGTATCTCCTTTCAGGTTTTGTGTTGCCTAGGATGGTTGAGGCTGTCGTGTGAATGTGTTGGACAAGGCTGGACCAGATGGTGGACACTGGTTGTTTGGGATTGTTGTTGAAGTTGGCCATGCTCAGATCAACTGCTTCCTTGAACTGAGTTTTATGTTCAGGTAGGCGGTGCCACTTAATTCGTTCAGGTCCAGTCTTTTCAGGTTTTGAGGTGTTGCTGAGCTTGAGTTTAAAGTGAAAATCGATGAGGAGTGGGCGGTGCTGAGGTGCAATGTTGTCTGATAGTATTACTTTGGCATTAACCACGAATTTTAGATCCTGTCTTCTAATGAGGCAGTAGTCTATTTGGGTCATCCGTTTACCACTGGCATAGGTCACTAGGTGGCTGAATCGCTTTTTGAAAAAAGTGTTGACGATGGCCAAGTCGAAAGCTTCAGCACACTCTAAGATCCTGTCACCCTCAGCATTCCGGTCCCTGAGTCCACTTCCACCATGCACTTGCTCGTAATTTTCTCTTGTTGCGCCGACATGGCCATTGAGGTCACCACCGATTATCAGGAATTCATCATTCCCAACCAACCGGAGGTGTGCCTCAAGGCTTCTCCAAAATTCGTCCTTTTCATCTTTCAGGGCGCCTTGTGGGGCATAGCAGGAAACGACTCGGATAGCTAGTTCGCCGGCTTCAATCTTCACAGACATTAGCCGGTCAGAAATGCGCTGGACATCAGTGATGTTATCACGGAACCGCTCACTAACTGCTATGCCAACGCCATTCCGGTATGAGTTTGTACCATTATACAATAGTTTGAATTTATCACCAATTTCTCGAGCCTTTGAGCCCTTCCACTTTGTCTCTTGAATGCAGGCAATGTCTATTTGCCGCATTTTGAGTGCAGCTGCCAACTCTCGGCTTCGAGTGGTGAGGGTGCCGATGTTGATAGTGGCTACTCGTAAGAGTTGGACTATCCTCTTTAGCCCGCCACGTCCAGGGGCGGGTAGCCCTTGCTGACTGTTCACACCGTTCGGGCGTAAACGATGTGCGTCGCCTACGGGGAACGCCCTAGCCGTATTCGTTAAATGTTGATTGGGCATTGCATATTGATACGACTGAAAATACTCCAACCGGCGCGTCGCACCGCCTGACATTGGAGACCCTCACCGTTAGCTTCTTCCCGAAGGTTGATGTTTCCGGCCGGCACCGCGAGGTGGTGGTGATGGGATTTTGCCGGCCCTATATTTACACTATACCATTCGTATATATACAATCTAGTTATTGTAGAATCTTCTTCCTGCCTTGAACCGCTAAGACGGTGGCTTGCACTCTCGAAGGTGGTTGCTGGGTCATCGGTTGCCCATGAGAGGCCGATGACCGCCCCATCATCTGAAGAGTCTGCACTGAGTGGCAAATTTTTCGAGCTGCCTGAATGTCCTCTTTGTGCTCAGGAAGTAATCCCACGGCGGAGGCCAAGACTTGCCGTTTTGTGTGCACAAGTTTATAAATTCCCCTCTTGCAACATTGTGCAAGGGGCAGTGTAGTAAGATGTGTTCGATGTCACCCGTTGACGTATCATCGCAGCTGCAGTTGTCGCTGCTTTTTCTCTTTATCCTGTGTAGGTAGCTCGGTAGGTTCCCATGGCCGGTTAAGAGCTGGGTTATGCTGTAGGTGGGGGTAAGGTAAGTTATTGTTTGTCTGTTGGTGATTGATGGTATAAACCGGTATGTGTTTCTCCCAGTCGTTGAGTGTGACCATTCTCTTTGCCATTCCTTTATGGTTTTGTCCTTTATGTAATTTTGTATGTGAATTATGGGAAGTTTTTCAAACGAGATGGAGAGCTGGCTATTGTTTGCTGCTAGTTTGGCCAGTTTGTCTGCCCTGCTGTTCCCCTGGGAGCCAGAATGCCCTGGAATCCAGCAGAAGCTGAGCTTCCTCTTCTTGCTTACATGCCGTGCCAGATGCTGAATGTTTACTCCTAACGAGGTGTTCTTATTCTTTCCGTTAATGCTGTTTATGACGTAGCAGCTGTCTGTGAGGATACTAATGGAGCCCTTGAATTTCTTGATGTTTCTTACTATGAAGAACAGGGCCCTCTCCATGGCCCATAATTCGGCTTGGTTGCTGGTGCAATGTTTTGCCAGCTTATAATATTCTTCATGTACCACTGTCTTTTCGCCGTTGTAAATCACCATTGCTGCTCCGGTTCCTTTCTTGTTGCTTGTCCCGTCTGTGTAGATTACCCAGTTATGTTTGGGCCCATTGCTCTCCTCGTCCCTGCTTATTTGAATATTGTTTCTTTCTGCAGGGTGGTTCTGGTCTGCAGTGTTGTTCATATAATTGTCAATGTTGTGCTTGTTGATTAGTTGAATGATTTCTTGATCTTCCTGCGTATGTGGTTCACTGTCGGTGGGGGATAGTTTGCTCTCCTCCGTTTGATGGACGGTGTTTGCTTCCATGAGATTCCAGGTCCATACCACACTATTTATTTTAATGTGGATGGGGGTGATGTTTACTATTGCAAGGAGGGCATCCATAGGTGCTGTTCGGTATGCACGGCAGATCCTGATGGCAAATGTCCTTTGTACTGATAACAATTTCCTTTCTAGATGGACCAGATTTGCTTTCTCGTTTCAGATTTGTGCTGCGTACAGCAGCGCCGGCTCAATTGCCCCTTTGTATATTAATTTACAGTGTTTCGGGTTGATGCCCCATGTGTTTCTGGCTATATGGTAAATCATGTTTGCTTTTTGATTTACTCTTTTGCAGAGCTCTTCTATGTGGGTTTTAAAGCTCAGTGTGGGGTCCAGAAGTACTTCTAAGTACTTTAAGTGGGACGTTATCCTGATCATATGTCCGTCTATGTATAGACATAGCGGCCGTTATAATTGTTTTCTTTTTGACTTTTTCATGCATACCAGGGCCTCGCACTTTTGGTGGTTTATGGGTAAATTATTCTCTTTGCTCCACTGGTTTATTTTCTTGAGGATTTCGTTCCCATTCCTTTGTAGCATGTCACAGTTCTGATGCCTTACCATCACCACTGTGTCATCTGCGAAGCCCTGTATCTGGACGTTGCCATCCGTCTGGATTGAGTTGAGCAAGTCGTTATAAACCAGGTTCCACAGTCCTGGTCCACTGCGGGAACCCTGGGGGCACCCTTTGGTGACCTGTTTTTTGATGTTGATGTTATTGCTGTTAAAGCCTGCCACTCTGTCTCTCAGGTAATCTTTGGTTAGGTAGTAAATGTTTTTGGGGCATTGAGCGTTCCTGAGGTTAATCAGGATAGATGGCCATCACAGGTGGTCAAATGCTTTTTTATAATCCACACTGATCAAGAGGGCATGCTTATCCTTCTCCCACGCTTCCCTGATGAAGGTTGTTGCTTTTTCTAGTGCAGTAATTGTTGACCTCCCTGGCCTGAACCCGTACTGCTTGTCATTCATAAGGTTTTTCTGTTTGAGGTGCCAATTTATTCTGCATACTAACAGCCCATCCAGCACTTTGCCTAGAACCGGCAGGAGGCTGATGGGCCTATAGTCTTTGTCCTCTGTGGTGTTATCAGTCTTTGGTATGAATTTCACGCTGGCCAACTTCCAGGTGTTGGGGAAGTAGCCACTCTGGAGACAGCTGTTGTATAGCAGTACGAAGCCTATAGGCACCGCGTCGAAGGCCCTCTTTGTCATTTCCGCTGTTACGTCGTCATGATTAGGGGCTTTTTTATTTGCCAGGGTGTCAATGGCCGTTTTTACTTCTCCAAAAGAGAACCACTTATCACCTCCCCTATAGTCCTCCTCTATTTCTGAGCGGACCTTCTGATGGTGCACCTGGTCCTTGCGTCGGTCGTCCTCTGGGAAGTGAAAATCCAGGAGTTTTGCTATGTTGTTGCTGATACTGTAGGCATTCTTATCTGTTTTCGCTGTGGTAGCTGTGGTTGCGGAGGTGGGTATAATGTTGGGAAGAGGAGTCCCTTTTTTTTTTTTTTTTTTAAAGGCTATCATATATGGTTCCCCCCACAGATCGACCGTAGGTTTCCCACAAAACTTCCTCCATGCTGTTGACCTGGCCTGGTTTATGTTTGCTTTGTAGTTTTTTAGTGCCTTCTCGTATTCCTTCCCTTTTCTGCCCCTCCTTTTTGTGTTGTTTTCTTTAAGCCATTCTTTTCTCATTTTCCTGATTTGTTTTTTCTCACTTTCCAGATTTTCGTTCCCCCAGTGTGTGCGAGAGTTTTTGATCTTAACTCTTGTGGATTGGGAATGACTACTGATTATAGAGTTAGTTATGTGCTCTACATAGTCGTCAATCTCCTTTTTACCTTTAATGTCCATGAAGTTATACCCTCTCCCTTTCCTGGCGAATAATTCTTTGAAGAGGTCCCAATTTGTCCGATTATTGTAGTGGTTTTTTACCTGTGGACCGTTTTGATGGTCACTCTCCAGTGTCGTTAAGATATACCGATGATCGCTCACTGAGTCCACAAGCAAAGTCTTACAGTCTAACACTTTGCTTCCCACCGAAGTGGGTGCCAGACATACGTCTGTCCATTCCTTAGCTCTTGCCGTCTGGAATGTTGGGATGTTTGTGGTGTTTAGGGATGTACTGTCTACTTCATTGAGTAGGTCCTGCAGAAGCCTTCCTCTATTGTCTTCTGTCTCGTGATACCAGATCGGAGATTTGGCATTGCAATCTTTGGCCACTAAATATGACTTGGATTCCAGCTTTTTCAACACTGTGGCTAACTCATCAACACAGTCCTCGTCCTTCTCAAGGGGTGAGAAGTACACGCATAATATGAAATCTACTGGTGCCTGGTGGAGAGTCACAGTGGTAATATGGTTAGAACTTAGTTCTGGTACCAGGGCAATGCTTATCCTTTTGTTTCGGACTGTAATGCCTCACTTAGACCTCTCGTTTGCCTTCCTTTTGTTTAGGACTTGCCATCCTCCAAATCTTACTGTTTCGTCCTTTATAGTATATGGCTCCTGTATCAATATTAGATCCACATCCATGTCATTTGCTGATTTTATAACCATGGAGGACGCTGCCTGGCTTTTGTGTGTGTTAATTTGTAGGATCTTTAGATTACTGGCCATTTTAGTCGGTCTTGTCTTGTATTATAAGTTAACTACTGGAGGCCTTATTCATAATTTGTCTGCTTTATTAGCAGCTTTTTGTATGCTTTGAGGATAGGGCAGGCCTGCGAAAAGGCGTTGTGATTGGTGTTATATTTTTGGTTACCCTGTTGCTCATTATTTGCTTTTACACAGTTTATACACGTTGGCCCATTTTGCTCATTCTCACAGTCCTTAAATTTGTGCTTTTTGGTACAGTGGCTGCACCTCTCCCTATGATCTCAATTGGCAGCCATATGCCCAAAACCTGTACAGCGATAACATCTGACTATAGGGACATAATCATCGGCCACTAGTGTACCCCATCCGTAGCTGACTCTTTTCATGGCTATGAGGATATTCTTTACTGCTGGGTGTACTGATAGTACTACGTGTCTATACCCGTTTTTTGTTATGGACGTTATTCCATGTGTTACTCTTATTTCTTGTTAGAATGCTTCTGGTGAGTATTTGCTATTTATTTCTTTGTTCTGTTCATATATTTTCCTTATGAGGTCCTCTTTACTTTCCTCTTTTGGGACATTTATTAGTATTATTCTAGGTTTCCTTCTTTTCAGCCTTGTCAGTTTAATTTTTTTCGTTTAGTTCTGGTAGTTTTTCTATTGCATCCTGCAAGCTCTTTGCGTCCCTCTCTGTTTTTACCCTAAACTTAATTCCATTGTCCGCAACTGCTGTTACTTGCCACATACTTATACCCAATCCTGCCGGGTCTATTTTTTCATTTATCATATTCATCAACTCTTTGGGGCATAAATTCTCCCCCTCTTCAGTTTCTGTTGGCATTATCACCAAATCCTGCGTCTTTTCCCCTTGTTGGCTTGCTGCAATGGTGTCTGTAATTATGTTCGTTGTGCGGCTACCTCTGCTGTTGGTAGCCCCCTTTTTTGCCACTTCAGCGTAGCTTTTAATATTTTTCCCCTCACCTTTTTTTGACCTTAGAGCTAGAACCATGCAATATATGCTATTAGCGGCAGCTTACATATCGAGCGCCGCTCTCCTTATGGCTTTGTGATTGTTTACAGAGACTGAACCATGGGAGTTTGCCGGTAATGCTTGCATGATTGTGTCCAATCCTTGAGTGATTGTCTCTAAAAAGTCCATCTCAGGGCGATCCATTGTCCAGTTCGTCGTGAAGGAGCACAGAAAAGTACAATTACAACTGACAATATAAAGTCGCGAAAAGCTTAGAACTAGTAATTAACAATTAAATTTATAACTAACAAATTTGCAGAATTATTACAAGTTGAATGATATTACTCACTAACTGATGCAACCCGCAATACCCAAAAAACAAGCCAAAATGCCCTCCAAATTAGGGTTGGGTAGAGCACCTGACCCGGCCACGTGGCGAGGTCAACGACCTTTGACTCCTTTGTGCAGCTTAGAAATGAGATCGCTCGTTAAATAAAAACTAACCGTTGTACACACTTGAAAATTTACGTACACATAGGAGATATACAGTTAAAAGAACTGGCTGAAGATTAGAAAGATCGGTGGCCCGAGGAGCCCACAGTGCGGCCCGATACACGAAAAGAAATGGTCGCAAAATCTCGTGAACGGCCAAACGGACACAAGAGCTTAATACACCGTTCGATACGGTATTTAAGCCCGAACAGAACCTAATACAGTAATTCCGTATACCGACAATAACAACCTGGAAGGAGACGGTGGAAAACCGGAAACTTCCGAAGCCCGTAACTTTTAAAATAATGGACCGATTCTAAAAATTTAAACACTAAAAGGAAGCTTACGTTTATCCGAATCGAATGGTATATCACAATCCGTGGATTGATGGATAATAACTCCAATGTCGCGATCCGAAGACAGAGCTGAGGCACACACACACCTAACAGTACCGCGACTCGTCGCCCTCTGTCTGCTATAGACATTCGGTATTAAAGGTTAGAAGGGCTGACCATTTAGCCAGGTCTTTACCCAAGTATTGAAGCGGAAAGAGAAAAAGAAAAGTGAAGAAGTTAGGAGGAAGAGGAAATTAGATTGAAAGGAAAGTGTGAAGGAAGTAACCAGGGGGCCCCTCATGAGACCCCACGGGCGTCCGCATCAGCATTTATTTAACCAAAAACATTTGTACATATATACAATAATTACAGAGATCGTACACAGAATTATGTGCTGATGAAAATCCAGCAATTTGCTGGTTAACAAGTCCGAATCGCGAGCGAGGATAGTTGCCTCGTAACAGTACAAAATAAGTCCATAACAGTGCAAGGAAACTGCCTTGCTTCCCAGTCACGTGTTACATTGACCATAGGAATGATAATGAAAACAGCAAACAAACCCAAGAACCACCAGTTACCAATGAGTGTTTATCGCGTATTGTTGAAAGAAGGGGTCAGCGCCCCGCTGTCCCGAACAAATTTTGTCAAGGCTTTAAATAAATTGTTATTGGATATAAGGTTCGATTCACCTGGTGGCCAGTTTAATCCTTCTTCGATACTTGTTTTTTCCAGGTCTATTCTTATGTTTTCGTACTTTTTACATTCAAAAAGAAAATGTTGAATCGTTTCTTTGTTATCCGGGTCCATTTCACATCGATCAGTGTCACTTTTTCGGAAATGATGCAGGTAAGAATTAAAAGCGCCGTGACCTGTAAGACATTGTGTCAATTTGAACGTTTGTTGGAATTTCTTGTTTTGTAATCTTCCTTTTATGGTTGGTAAAAGCTTGTAACAGAGCCGTCCAGTATGAGATTCCTCCCACTCCTGTTGCCATAGAATGTGAATCTTTTCCTTTATGTATTTGTAGATGTAACTGATGGGAAGTCTGTTGTATGTCATTTTCCCATTTGTAGTTGCTAGCTTCGCCAACTTGTCGGCGATCTCGTTCCCTTCGTACCCACTGTGTGCTGGTGTCCAGTTAAAGTTGATGTTCATCTTTTTCCCCATGTCATTTGCCATGGCGATTAGTTCTGCTGCTAATTTTGTCTTGGGTTCCATCCGGTTGAGGGTGTGCAAGGCAACTCTGCTGTCGGTATGAATCTGTAAGTTTTTAGCATTAGGGTGATGTGTGTTGACATAGGAGATCGCTTTAAGAATTGCCCATTGCTCCTCTTGAGTGATGGAACAATCCTCACCCAACTTTAGAGCTGCTTGATACAAAGTCCTATCTCCTTTTCTCACTATTATCCCAGATCCCACACCATTCTCATTACTTGATCCGTTAGTGTAAGCTGTGATCATTTGTGAGTTGTTGTTGCTAACCTTGTTAGTGAATTCCATGTCAATTTCATACAGACGAAGATTTCTGGGATCTTTAATTGAGTTTATGTTCTTGGATTCTATGTCTATTTCCGTTTTTAATATTTTCATAAGTTTTCCTGTTTGACTGGTGGTAATTTTTCACTCCTTTGAAGTTCTTCTATATTGCTTTCTGAAATTTCATTTTGTTTATTTATTATAAACCAGTTCCATATTATTTGCTTAGCCTTAAGATGGATAGGAGTGAGTCCTGATATAAGCAGTATGGCATCAGTCGGCGCTGTCCTATAAGATTTAGATATCCTTATTGCAGATTTTCTCTGAGTGGATAAAAGTTTTTTTTTAACATGTGTATTCCCCAGTGCCTCAAACCATGCCTGAACACCATACAGAATCGCCGGCTTGATTGCTTGGAGGTAGATCAATTTAGTATTCTTAGAATCAAGTCCCCAGGTATTTCTTGTAATACTGTACAGCAGATTGGATCTTTCAACCGCTTTGTTACAAGCATAGTTAATATGATAATGCCAATTTAAAGATCTGTCAATGAAAATTCCAAGATACTTTAAATATTGTACATTCCTTATATTGTTTCCATTGATTTTAATACCAATGGCTCTCTGAAGTTGGCTCCTTTTGTTTTTCCTGGTTAAAACAATCGCTTTACATTTGTGGTAATTAACCGGTTGTTTATACTTTTCGCTCCACTTACCTATTTTTTCAAGTTCTTTGTTTGCTATTTCTGCAATCCTGTCACAGTTCTTATGTGCTACCATCAATAGCGTGTCATCGGCATACGCTTGTATGCAAATATCTTCAGTGTTTTGAATTTGTTCCAATAAATCGTCCATTATGATGTTCCACATACCGGGTCCACATCTTGACCCCTGCGGGCACCCTTTTGTAATCTCCACTTCTATATTAGTGTTGTCAGTATAGAATCCTGCTGTTCTTGAAGAGAGGTAGCTTTTAGTTAAGTTCACTAAGTTATCAGGGCACCTAACCTTAATTAGCCGACTAATGAGTCCGGGCCACCATAAGTTATCGAACGCTTTGCGAAAGTCAATGCTAATAAGCATAGCATGCTGATTGCATTTCCATGCCCTATTAATGAAATCTTTTACTTGCAGAATGGCATGAGTTGTTGACGTTCCTGGTATAAACCCAAATTGGTTGTTATTAGTTCTGTTATTTCCTTTAAGTACCAGTTTATTCTATTAATAAGCAGCCCGTCCAAAACTTTTCCTAACATGGGAAGGAGGCTAATCGGTCGAAAATCTTCTGGGTTTTTTGCATTTTCTTTTTTAGGTATTAATTTGATACTTGCCTTTTTCCATTTTGTCGGAAAGAAGCCAGTTTTAAGACAACCATTATATAAATGTACAAAAGCTATTGGGATCTCGTTGAAAGCCGCTTGCACCATTTCCGCTGATATTTTGTCTATGCCAGGAGATTTTCTCTTTGCTAATGTTGAAACAGCTCTGTGAATTTCTTGAAATGTGAATAGATTGTTTTCCCTCTGAGTTGAATGGAGTGTTGCTTCATGTCTTTTTTCAGAGTGAAAGTCAGTGTCGTTTACTAAATCGTCAGTAGGGAAATGAAAATGAAGAATTTCCTTTATATTCTCTTGTATTTCAAGTATAGAGTTGTTATTGTTTGTGTTGATTATATTAGGAACATGGCATTTTTTCTTTTTTCCAAAGATAACCCTGTATGGAACATCCCAAGGGTTTTTCTTAAACTCTTTACTACAGAAGGTCTTCCAAGCCTCTGTGCATGATTTGTTTATCTATCTTTTATATATTTTTAATTCTTTTTTGTATTCTTCCTCATAGAAAGTTTTAAGATTATCATCAGTGGCTTTAATCATTTTCCTTCTAATCTTTCTGATCTTATGTTGTTGGGCAGTCAGGTCATCTGTCCACCAATTTGTTTTTATCTTATTAGTTTTAGTTATACTTGTCGATAATTTTTCAGCCTTTTGTAGTGATTCTGTGATATAATTAGCGTAGTGATTTATGTCCTCTTCGTTCTGAAATTCTGCAAAATTATAGTTCCTCCATGAGGCAGAAAAAATCTGGCAAAACAGTTCCCAGTTCGTTCTCCTAGTGAGACCACAATTGTTTTCAGCATTCTCGTCACTAATAATTTCAGCCAAGATATAGCGATGATCACTAGCTGAATCATCCAATAGGGTTTCACATAAAATAATTTTATTGCTTAATGTTGTTGGAGCCAGAAAAACGTTGCTCCAGCACTCCGCGTGTGCTGTAAAGAAGGTGGGATGATTAGTAGTATTGGCCGAGTATAGATCGTGGCTGTCCATGAAACTGCCCATAAGTTGTCCTCTGTTATCCTCTCTGATGTGGTGCAAACTAGGCGATTTGGCGTTAATGTCACCAACCAGAATGAAGTTCTTACTGTTGAGTTGTCTAGTAGTATCCTCTAACTCCCTAATGCAATCTTTGTCATTTTCATCAGGCGCAAAGTATGCTCTGATAATGTAGAGCTGTGGGTTTTTCTTAATCGCTGCAGTAGTAATCCTTTGCGTAGTTAAGCTTGGGACAAAAGCAATGTCAATTTTATCTGTGAGAACAATTATACCACATTTTGGTTTTGTATTATTAGTCATTACTCTCTAATTTTTGAATCTAATGATTTTTTCGTTAATTACATATGGTTCTTCTATAATTATGATGTCGATGTCTAATTCATTTGCTGTTTTAATTATTAAAGAACTTGCTGCTTTGCTGCGTTGTGCGTTGATTTGGAGAATTTTTATAGTATTTCTATTGTTAATTTGCGGATGTTTATTTGAGTTTTGCTGTGTTGGTTGATGATTTACATTATAAGCCATAGTCCGTCCTCATGATTATTGCTGTTTTCATTCTCTTAGTAATGGGGCAGTTAGGGTATAGTGCCCCATGGTTTGTTGGTTGTTTTTTGTTATTAGGGAGTGTTTTGTTTGCCATTTGACAATTTATACAGCATGGTGGTTCTGATTTCCTATTACAGTTTGCAAATTTGTGATCTTTTCCACAATGGCTACAGTGTTGTTCTTCCGAGCAGTTCTTCGCCATGTGTGCAAACCCACAGCATCTGTAACAGCAAAGCAGTGGAACAAAATCGTCTACTCTAATTGTAGCCCAGTTTACAGAGATGTTTCTTTTTTGTATGAAAATTTCCCTTATTTTTGGATTTGTTGTTATAACTACATGCCTGCAGTTCTCAGTCACCTTCCCTCTTGTTATAATTGTATTAATCTTGCATTCTTCCAGAAAAGATTCTTTGGTCGTGTTTTGCCAAGTCCCATTTTGGTCATAAATGTACGGTAGTATATTTTCTTCTTCTATCGATTGGGGGACATTCAGCAATATCACCTTTGGCTTTCGTCATTCTGAGCACTTGGTTGTGATTTTTTGTTGTATGTTAGGTATACTTTGGATCTCGGTTTCCAGTATTGAGCTTTCTTGTTTATTCCCCACTCTGATACAAATTCCATTGTTATTGGTTTTTCTTACTGCTAATATCTTGACTTTTAATCTATGAGGTTGTATTTGTGTCTTGATTTCGTTAAGGACTTCAGCCATATTTGTTAGAGAGTCTTCATTCTGCTCTTTGGGGTATAATATAACCGCATGTGATCCGTTGGTTCCTTCTTTCAATGTTTTTTGTTCTATAGATTGCTCTATATTCTTAGTTGTATTGCTTGGTTTTAGGTTTCGTTTGACAATATCGCTAAAAGTCGGCGTACTTACAGTGTGCACTGTTGTCTGCTTAGATGCTCTTATTTCCTTTAGGATTCCATACATTTCATTAATGTGACCATACATTTTAGCAATATACTCTCTAATTTCCATGCATTGGTTGATTCTGATTGTTGAGTCGGTATGTTCTGGACATAAATCCATAACTTTGCCAATTAGAATAGCTGCTTCTTTTATTAAAACATTTTCTATTGGTTTTTGATCATCATGTATTCTTTGCCCTCATATATTGATTGTCGAGAGAATCGATTGCTTTAGAGAATCTAGGAAACTAGATTCTCTAAAGGAATGAGAGCCACCCTTTGTTCTAATATCGACTCTTCCATATTTAATTAAAAACTTAATAATAAAATAGTTGGCCTAGAAGACGTGTTTTTGGAAAGAGGCCCAGTGCCTACGCAACACTGTGATACTGAGTTACCTCAATATCACAGCGTGAAAAGATAGTCTTATATTAAATTGTAATAATAAGTAATACAACTAAATTTATATTATAAGTAAGCTTAATAGTATAAGATTAGAACTAAATTCTTGCTGTGTCCCTTGTGGCAGCTTGAAAACGATTGTAGAAAAATGAAAACAAGATGCCAGATGTTTAATCCAGCTGATCCATTGTCCGTTACAAAATCCGTTGCTATCAACCGTTGTAGATGTTCAAATATCCAAGGTCAATGACAGTAAGCGTTAAGTTGGCTTAGTGGGGAAAATCTAAAGTTTTTAAAATTGCAATTATTTAAAAACTATTTAACTTAGCACTATGAAATTTGGACAGATGATCACCCTAATGGTCTTCTCACAAATGGCGTCACCAAAATTCGTGGATGGACAAAGCCCGGCCCGATGCGGGCCGATATGTTCTAGGATAAAAAGTTAAATAATTTCGTCAATTAAAGTTCAAAGTTCACCAAATTCTAACAGTATACTCACTGCTATAGTGTCCATTGATATCCGTCTTTAGTTCCGGAGAATCGGACCCAAAGTTTTCGCTTTTTAAGATGGATTATCCAAATTTCGGGTGGTTCTATTTTTAAAGTTTTGACGCCATCTGATTTGGCATTAAATCCTCATTCAAACGGTATATCACAAAGAACACTGTCACAAAAATCCACTGAGTTATCGCGAAATATTAAGGAGCCCAAATTGACTGCATGCACACCGACTTGCGACTCGACGCCCTCTTGTCTGCTATAGACATGTTACTAAAGAGATGAGAGGGCTGTCTGTTTTTTGCTACAGACTTAGCCCTACGGAAAAAGGAAAGAAGAGAAAGCAAGAGATGTGAAGTGTGAAAAATAGGGGGGATAGGAAAGTTGTGAAAGGTAGGCATGGGACCAGAGAGCGTCTGCACCGGGACTTTATTGAAAGACAATCAAATACAATACAAAATAACAAAAGTAACAAAAGGTTACAGAGATAATAGGATATACAATGTGCTGACCATTTGGTCGCAGAATCAGATTAAGATTTACATCATTAAAATGCTACTAAACATGAAAAACTTGATTAACAATAAAACAATTAACAAGGGGTAGCAAAATCCCACTCAGCTTGAGTGGGTGCGAGGGAGTATTAGACAGACTTTATTTTCCTGTCATTTCAAGTGTCCAGCTGTTGCCCCGCTCTTGAAGTCCTCTGAAGAATGACACCAGTATGACACAAGAATTAAAGAATGACCCCATAATCAATCCTGCCCCAGTGACGATACTGAAGACCAGGTGCAGTATGGTGGCATTGTCAGTATCGGGGTTTAATCTCAACAGAGGAGAAAGGAATTGATCATGGGTCATGAAACAATGCAGAAGTAAGCCAAAGCAGATATAAGAACAGAAGTTGTCAGGGATATTCCTTCTTTCCTTTTTGTCGGTCGAGTGTTGTCAATTCTTTTTTTTTTGTCTTAATGCCATCTTCTCGATGATTCCGTTGATTATTCCCATTAAAACACAATGAAGATGTTATCCTCCAATAAGCACAAGGAGTATCAGAGATCCTATTCTGCCTGAGTGGGAGTGATAATGAAGACAACAATCTCCATTAATTGTTGTCAGTTGTATCTGTCCAAGTACAGTGGAACCCTGGTTAACAAACATAATCCGTTCCACGAGTCTGTTCGTTAACCGAATTGTTCGTAAACCGAAGCAATTTTTCCCATAGAAATTAATGCAAATACAATTAATCCGTTCTAGCCGTCAGTATTTTTGTAATTTTATTTGTAAAATGAGTTTTCTTTAATGAAAATATAGGAAAAAGTGCTCATAAACAGTCAATCTAGGTTAAATTTTCGGAAAAGGGGAAAGATTTGATGGGTATAAAAACATCACATATGATTGTTAAAGTTTTAAAATGACAGATAGCAGAAACAATAGGCTAAATTATGAGCGAAAGGCTTATAGGTTTATCAACAATCTCTGATCAGAGTTGACGAACAGGTGTCAAATAAACGCCTCAGAACAAATTTTTCTCGTGACCTGATCTGGTTTCAGTTTTTACCTGGAGACAAAGAAGAAAACAATCGGGAAGTGAGGAATGGGACGCAGGACTAATCGTAAGGTGAGATTCAAGGAAGAAATACTATAAAAACCCGAATTTCAAGGTCAAAACGCAGTTTTCCTAAAAATTCTATGGCGATTAATCTGTCTCGTCTTCGTCTGGATTAAGCCTGAAGTCGTGCCTGCTAAAATTTGTGTTGTGTCTCGCGGACCGCTCCAGTTGTTGCAGCTCTGTCACCTACCATTGCTTCTGTGACCAAGCGAACCCATCTCGTCCGCTCTGGGGCTATGACTGATTAGCTTGCACTATCGTAGGACCAGCGATACGCCACTCCTCAGTGCCGAGAGAAAATACTGTAGATAAGCCATTTCCAACTACCTCAAATATGTAAGCATCTTCCCGTTCTAATAAACGATTTTCACTGTAAAATACTTGTCATCTTTGTCTCCTCCGCCACACCAACGTACGAATGGACCATCACCGACACACGATTAACTGATTTTCCCTAAAAGTCGGCAAGCTTACAAATTTAATACAAAAAGCCGTTAAGTTCGTTATCCGAGACAAAATTTTTCCATAATAAAAGTTCGTTAACCGGGGTTCCACTGTATGAGAGTTATTCAAAATACCAGTTCTATTTATAAATATTTTTACATCATTCCATAAGTTTTTATCTATAAAAATTTGTGGTGGGTTTGGAGGCCATCCAATATTATTCAATAGACAGTTTTGTATTGGTTCAAGTCTAAGATTATCATAATTTATGCAATGAAAAAGATAATGCATTGCATCCCCTACCTCGTTCCATGTGCATTTATTAGAATTCCTTTTACCAAATCTGAAAGATAAGCAGGAAAATTCCCATTTTTAGTTATTAACTGTGTAGAGTTTTTATCAGGAGAGTAATGTTATACCTTTTGTCTGTCGTCAATATTAGGGATGAATTTGTAGCAGTTTCTGCCTGTATCCTAGTTTTGCCATTCTTCTTGCCAGGTTTTATTGGCATATGCAATCAGTTGCTTTTTAACCACTGTTAATGGAATGTCAGTGAACTGGAAGTAATCTGATTTCCTGGCCCCTAGTTTTGCCAGTTTGTCGGCAGTTTCGTTCCCTTCGATACCTGTATGTGAATGGAGCCAGCCAAAGTAGATTGTTTTTTTTTTTTTTTCTCTAAGATCTGTGCAGAAGTTATTGTGCGACCAGCGAGGCGAGTAAGATTTTTGCGGTTATTTATAAGATGCAGAATCATTCTGCTATCCGTTAGTAATTTTATGGAGCCTTTAAAATTATCAATGTTATTGGTAATAAATTGCAGAGCAGTATAGACAGCCCATAGTTCAGTTTTTGAGTTTGTACAGTAAGGGGCTAGATGTTGGTAATTTTGATAAATGATTCGGTTATTTTTATTTCTAATAGTGAATCCTGATCCTGTTCCATTTCTTCCTCTGGATCCGTCAGTGTAGACAGTATAGTTGGTATTGAGGTTGATTGCTTCCTGAGGTTCCCAGAGAATAGTATAATTTATTTGTTCAGCTGGGTGAATTTGTACTTCTTGTTCATTTAGTTTCCTGTCTATTTCGTTTCTTTGTTGTTTTTCATCTGGGAAAACTGCCTTTTTAATACTTCCGATAATATCAGAGTTGCCATTTTGGGTAGTTAAATACCAATGCCAAGTATTTATTTTTGCTTGAATATGCAGAGGGAGCACATTTGGGTAGTTAAATACCAATGCCAAGTATTTATTTTTACTTGAATATGCAGAGGGAGCACATTTGCCAAAACCTGGAGAGCATTAGATGGAGCTGTACTATATGCTTTTACTATTTTTATGGTATATTTTCTTTGAAGTGTTAAGATTTTATTTTTCACATGGATATTGTTTAAGGCCTTACTCCAAACAGGAGCCGCATATAAGATGGCAGGTTCAAAAGCGGCTTTGTAAAGAAGTCTGCAGTTTTTATAATTTAAACCCCAATTTTTCAATGAAATCCAATTTAAAAGATTTGCTTTTTTCTGCATGTATTTAGTCATTTCCCTTATGTGAGTATGCCATTTCAGTTTCTCGTCGAATATCACCCCTAGATATTTTAATTGTTGCTCCATTTTAATTCTTTTATTATTAATGTAAATACATGGTGGTCGCTGGATTCTGTTCCTTTTGTTTTTTCTAGTACAAAGCATTGCAGTACATTTTTCATTGTTGATGAGTAGTTTGTTTCTTTTACTCCGTTTGTTATGTTGGTAAGTTTATCTATATTCTGATAAGAAATCAGAAGAAGCAAATCATCAGCAAAAGCTTGTACCTCAATATTTTCAGTATCTTGAATTGAGTTCAGCAAATCATCAAACACCAGATTCCACAGCCCAGGGCCACTTCGTAAGCCCTGGGGGCATCCTCTGTTAATATTTCTTTCAATTTTTATGTTGTTACTTATGTATATTATTTTCCTTCCATGAAGGTAATTTTTTGTCAAGTTATATATATTTTTTGGGCATTTTACCTTCTTCAGTCGGTTTATCACACTTGGCCACCACAGGTAATCGAAAGCTTTTTGGAAATCTATACTGACCAAAATAGTATGATAGTTTTTTTCCCATGCTTTGTGGATTATTTCTTTTACTCTTAAAGTGGCTTCAATTGTAGATCGCCCTGGTCTAAAACCAAATTGTTTTTCATTCTGTTGTTTAGTTGTGTGTAAATGCCAGTTTATACGATTAATGATTAGCCCATCAAGAAGCTTTCCCATAGTAGGGAGTAAGCTGATTGGTCGATAATTGTTTGGCACTGTTGGGTTCTCTATTTTAGGGATGGGTTTTATGTTCGCTATTTTCCATTTAGTCGGAAAGTATCCAGTTTGAAGGCAGGTATTTAAAAGATGGAGATATGCTATAGGTACTTTATTGAAGCTTTTTTTTTAACATTTCAGCAGTTATGCCATCGATTCCATGTGATTTTCTGTTTGTCATTATTTTTACTGCTTCTTGAATTTCTCTAGTCGTAAAGAGTTTGTCATCTATTGTATTTATTTCTGCTTCAATGTCCTTCCTTAATTGTTTTTGTTGTTCAGTGTTGTGCTCTTGTAGGTCTTCAGGAAAGTGGAAGTATAATATGTTTTTAATATTTTCCTTGATAGCTATATTGTCATTCTTTCCATTTGTATTAGTTGTCATGATGTCTGGGATTGTTGCTCTTTTTTGTTTTTTAATAATCAGATAATAAGGTAATTCCCATGGCCCTTTATTGTTTGTTTCAGAGCAAAATTTTCTCCATGAATTTCTCCTAGTATTATTAATTAATTTTTTATAATCTTTTAGGGCTTGTTTGAATTCTTTTTTGCTTTGTTCATTCTGGATGTTATTGTTATTATATTTCAAAAAATTTTTCCTTAATTTGTTAACCTTTTTTTTTCTGTTTTGTAAGAGTCTCATTCTACCAATGAGTTTTTTTCGGTGGTGTTTTTTTAATCTAAGTGCTTTCTTTCCTGCTTCACTAAGGGCACAAGTGAAAAAGTCTGCATATTGGTCCAATTCTTCCTGAGTATGAACAAGTGGAAAGCTATAGGTCCTCCATACTCTCGAAAATTCCTCCCTAAAAACAGTCCAATTTGTCTGTTTCCTCTGAAAAGAGGGAATATGATATTTAGATTTTTCAAAGTTAGATATCTGGGTTAAAATATATCAATGATCGCTTGATGTATGAGTCAGTAGTGTTTCACAATTTTCAATGCTGTGGGAGAAATTCTCTGACACCAGGCAAACATCTGTCCAGCAAATGGAGTGAAGAAGGTCGGAAGTGTGGACATATTAGTTGAGATTAAATTATATTCGTCCATTAAGTCAGCAATCATTCTTCCTTTTTTGTCCTGTTTAGGGTGGTACCAAATTGGTGATTTTCCATTCAAGTCACCAGTTAATATAATTCTGTTATTGTTAATTCTATGGAGAATGTCTTTAAGTTCATTGATGCAATCTTCATTTCGATCCTCCGGGGAGAAATAGGCACTAATAATAGTAATAGGGTTATTTTGATGTAGAATTGCCGTTGTAATTCTGTCACTACTAAGAGATGGTATCATTGCAAGGTCCAGTTCTCGATTACATTGGATGATTCCACTTTTTGGTGTTTTGTTTTTCACTCCTGTTAATATCTTCCATGTACCAAATCTTACAATTGTGTTTTGGATGGTATAAGGCTCTTGGATACATATGATGTCTATATTTTTATCATTTGCAGTTTTAATTAATTGCGAACAGGCCGCCTTGCAACGTTGGGTATTTATCTGTAACAATTGTAAAACATTTCCATGCTGGTTACAAGTGTTATGTTGTCCTTGACTGTTGTTGTAAGTTGTTATATTTCCAGAGTTATTTTTAGAAGCCATAATCAATTCTGTTTATTGTTTGTTCTTTTATTTTTTGTAGTGTCGGACATATGTTGCTCATGGCATTATGATGAGTCTGTCTTTTTTTGTGCTCTGGTAAATCTTGGTTATATTTTCTACAATTAATACAGGATGGGGTGGTATGTTTTTTGTCACAGTCCTTAAATTTATGTTCCTGTGCACAATGGCTGCAGGTTTGGTTTTCCTTACAGTCTTTAGCTAAGTGTGAGTAGCCACAACACTTATAACACCTTGTAATTGCCAAAAAGTCGTCCACATACACGTTAGGCCAGTCCATTGCTAGGTGTCTAGCCGAGATCAATATGTTTCTAATTTTTGGTGTTACTGTCATTACGACATGACGACAATTTTCTCTTGTATTCTCTCTTCTAAGTGTTGTGTTAATTTTTGTTGTATTTTTTATTTCATCTAATTCCATGTCTCCCCATATCGAATTTTGTGTTATCGTGACTTGAACTATCTCTTCATCCTTTATTGCATTTGGCACATTGATTAAAATCACTTGAGGTTTTCTTCCCTCAGAAGTCTTACACTGTATTTTGTTTTTAATGTCAGGAAGGGCTTCGATCGCTTCTTTTAATTTTTTTTTGTCATTTTCACTACCAACCCTTATGCAGACACCCTCAGCCTTAATTTTCCTGATAGTTTTCACTTTTATCTGTAGTTGCTGAGGTTTTATTTTTTCCTTAATATTTTTTGTTATTTCTTCCATGTGTGGTAATTTTCCTTCTGAGTCGGGTTTCGGGTAGAGGAGTACTGCCTGGCTACCCCCTGTTCCCTCGTTGTTCACTTTTTGTTCTATAGAACGTTGGATCTTTTTTTGTAGCGTTACTTAATTTAACATTATTTTTCAGAATATCACTATATGTTGGTTTTCCAGGGTAGGTTTGAGTGATTTCTTTATTTTTTCCTTGATTGTTTTTTATTTCCATTATAATTCCGTAAATTTTATGGAGATGTCCAAATAATTTGGTAGAACATTCCCTGATTTCAGCCCTTTGGTTAATTTTAATTGTAGAATTAGTATGCTCAGGGCATAAATCAAGAATTCTGCCCAATAGCCAATTGGCTTCTTTCAATAACATATCCTCAATGTTTCCTTTATTTGTTGGGGAAGAAGTTTGTTGCTGTGATCCATCCATATCATCCAATTCTTCAAGCGGAGTAATCACAATCCTAGGTTCCGTAAAACTATTTGCCATTATTATGCAAAATTCAAGTGTTTTTTGTGTGTACCTATCCCAAAAACTCAATACAAAACAAAAGAATAAGCTGAAGAGAAGTATCTGTAAAGATGAACCTCTGTTCCAAAGATTTCTGCTCTGTTAAGTAACTTACTGAACAGAGCAGAAAGAAAAGATAGAACTATATCTAATTAACTTAATTAAAACTAATTAATCTAATACAATCAATACAATGATGATTACAGGTTGAACTTGAAGAAGTTGTATTCAAATCACCAAAAAATCCATTTAAAAACAGTAAATCATGCAGAAAAAGTCTTGGCGATGATGTCACGTAAGAAAGTTTTTTAAATTTCATTGAAATCGTTGTATCCGTTAAGGTCAACGACCATTGGAGCTGCTTCATTCAGTGAAGAATTTTTAGAAAACTTAAACTTGCCGTAATTTTAGAATAACTAGAGTTAAAACACTGAAATTTTTACAGAAAGTTACTGAAACCGTCCTCCCACTGTTAACAGTGAAGTTTTTTGTGAGAGTTTAAAACTAAACTCGATGCGGGCCGTTAAAGGCCGATCGAAAGTTTCGAGAAAGTCCTAATATCTCTAAAACTAAAGGTCATAGGACCTCAAAATTTTGGGGATGTACTCACTTAACAATCCTCTGTAAGATGTCGTCGTCGTTTCCGGAAAATCTGGCACCGATTTCCGGATAATCAACTTCGAAAAATGGACTTTTCAAATCTTCGTATTTTCCGAAATAATGGTCCTATCTCTTCAAAAATGACACCATCCGACTCCTTGTCATCCGATTTCCAAAAATAACACAAATAAAATCCAAAACTTTCGCGAAAATCGTGAGATGAAACAGAGCACAAAAAGCACCAACTTCACCTACTCGCGACTCGACGCCCTCTCTGTCTGCTATAGACAGGTAGTAAAAGGCCGCACTCATAGGTATAGCCTATAGCCAAGAAGAGGAGGAAGATATAAAGTTGATTAGGAAGAAGTTAGCTCGAAGGGAAAATAAAGTTGGATAGGATAGAGGGAAGGTAGTAACCTGGGGTCATAGGACCCATGGGCGCCTGCATCGCATTTATTGAAGTAAAAGCAGTACAAAATGAGATACAAAAACATTAAACATACAGTGTGACATAAAAATAGGTAACGCGACAATAATTGGTAAAACCAGTTTTACAAAAGAGTAAGATTACATGGTACAAGAATATCAAACAAATAAACACATAAGATAAACACATAAGTATACAGTTGCCGCTACTAGAGATGAGTGAACACAGAGCGCGGCAAAACATAACATATGTAAGAACACATTTATATACACAGAGGTTGAAACAGATGCACAGTACAGTAGACCAGTAAATACAGTAAGTATTGAGGATCCAAAGGGAGCAAAAGTCCCGGGAAAAGACCGGGAAAAGACCTGGAGAGTACTAAAGTCCGCTCAATCCAGGATCTTGATGCTCTTAGCGAATGTAAGTAATCTTATTCATGTAAGTAATCTTTTATTCATGTAAGTAATTTCATGTAAGTAATCTTTTAATGTCAGATAAAGATTTTTAGGGCAGTTAAATTGTTTTAGATTATGGAACAAGGCCGGCCACCATAGGGAATTGAACGCATTTTTATAGTCAATGGATATCATTAGTGTGTGTTGCCCCTTGTTCCATGCATTTTCAATGAATCTAGTAGTCTTGTGTAGGATGTGATACGTT
>NW_019386062.1:0-12771 GCF_000671375.1 Centruroides sculpturatus
TGTTATGTACAATAAGTTTACAGGTGTAATTAAATTAATTAATTTGATTTTGAATAGCACCATATTAACAATTGTACATGTTTATTAACCGTTGTTTGAGTTTTGCAGTGCATTCGTTTCTCTAAGATTGCGTTTCTGACATTAACAGCACATGTTACAGAGCGGTAGTGAATCAAGTTTCTCAACAGTGACGTCATGCGCAGTGGCATTTTTCTCGCTAGAGCGAGTTGCGCTACCTTATCTCTATATACCTTGGGTCTGTCCATTGATGGGGATGACACAGCAGTCTGTTTCTTGATGCCTATGACTCAAGTTTGACTGGCTCAATTTTGTTAGATTTGCAAGATATCAAGTTGATATTTAGCAAAAATAAAGATTAATTACTCTATATTTGTTTTATATTATGTAAAACATTTATGTAATGAATGAAATCTACTTTTTTAAAACCTCTCTATTGGATGACATGTTAACTGCAGCCTGGTCTAAGTTCAGTGATGACTACTGTAGAACCAATTTTACCCTATCTATAAGAGCATGCTCTGATATATGCAGAAATATGATAAATACTTTATGATGCTGTAAACTTACTATCTTGTTCAATTAATACAAGGCATGTACAAACATAAAATTATAATATAAAGAAACTTTTGATAGAAATTTAATTCTTTAGTATTTCCTCTCTTTGAATTTCTTTTTTATAATGTATATAATTAAACTTTTGTAAATTATTATATACTTGTTCATTAGACACTGTTTTTTAAAGTTCAAGATAATAGTTGTAAACAGTCTTTATTTTTATTTAGTTGATGTTTTGTCTTTCTACTCATCTTATATTGCAACTTGAGCAGCAAGATTAAAATTGAATAAGTTTTTTTCTAAGCTTCAGTGCAAAATTTTGGATTTTTTTTTCCATCTACAAAGATAATTTATTACTTGCACAATAAGTGAATATCTTATTTTAACTTTTCAGAATTGAAAAAATAAATATTTCCAAATCAACAAACAAAAATAGAATCAATGTATCTCAACATAAAACAAGAGTGAACAAATATAAACGTAGGCATTAATCCATAAGGAACAGATGGTGATTATGGTATGATATAAAATAAAAATATGTATAGGTTCTATCTTGGGAGAGAAGACATTTTGCATAATAATGAAAAATAATGGACATATCCCCCAATAATTTTGTACAGGCAAATTGTCCTCTCTTCCAAGATAAAGCCTAAACATACTTTTATATTATACTATATTACAAAAATTAAGGGTAGAAATGAGTAGACTATACGTATACAACACGTATAGTACACCTTACTTTTTATGCCCACTAACAAGAAATTTTTTTACACATTTTATATATTAAAAACAGTTTGAATTAATACATGCTAAAGTATAAAAATTGCATCAGTGTCAATAGTACTACTTCAGCTACTCTCTCCTGTAATGTAATGTATAAATTGTATCAATAATGTTTAATTATGTTTAATAACGTTATAATTAATTGTCAGATTTTATCACTGTAAACAATTTTATTTTTTACAGTAGTTAAAATGTGTCAATAATGTAACTACATTCAATTAATTAAAAATACTCACTATATATAATGAAATTCTTAAATTTTTACTAAAATATAAATGACTACAGCAATTGATTTTCTTCCCTAATTTTCCAACAATAATTGGTGAATAAATTACACTTTCTGGAAAAAAAGTAAAAATCATTATTGAAATAAATAATAATAATATCCATAGAATTTGTTCATATTAAATTCAGTTTTAAACATAATATTATAATGCTTACAGTAAAAATTATAGACAAAATACTAAAATTATTATAAATATAAGGGCAAATCAATAATTAACCAACTAGGCAACCAGCCAAGCTGTTGTTTTTGACTGGTTATTTATTGATCTACTCTTATATACAATAGTACCTCAGGATACGAACACTTCAGCATACGGACATGAAATTCAAACATATTTTTGCGAACAAAAACTCACCATATGACATTACATTAGTTTGCAGCACCACCGCCATGATCACGTGTTCCTTCTGTTCCTCAGTCTTAGTCTGCATGTTTGCTTTGTCATGGAAAAATCTTGCTCGATAAAGGAAATCTTGAGGTATTATCAGAAAGTGACTGATTTTATTAAAAACAAGCACCCCAAAAAGGTTCACACTGGCCATATTGCTGCTCAGTTTAATGACATTTGCCTAAGTCATTTTAGAAACATTTTAAAAAGCAGGCAAAGCCAAACCTCTTTGGATAGATATTTTACCAAGCAACCTCTANAAACCTCTTTAGATAGATATTTTACCAAGCAACCTCTATCCAGTGAAAGTGCTGGTGGAAGTGAAGGAAAGAAAGCAAAAAGCAGTGAATAAAAAATTTTAAAAAATATATAAAACAGAAAAGATTAAAAAATTAGTGTTAAATTATTTTTAAGTTATTGTTACATTATGTTATGTAAGTTAAATTTTAGTATAATTTCCCTTCTCCCTCTCCTCTGCCACCAGTTTACAACTCCACTGTCATCTATCCTCAAAGGTAAAGTGCAAATAAAACTACATTTTTTTTTTTTTTATCAATTATTATTCTATTATGATTATTTATACATTTACAACTACAAAATGCATTTTTTGGTGTTTTCCTTACTAAAGTTTTTTTTTTTTCAATGTACTACTTAGCTTTAATTTGAGTGTGTTTTTCGTGTTGGAATGGATTATTTGGTTTTACATGTAATCGTATGGGGAAAAATGATTCACCTTACGACATTTTCATGATACAATCTCAGTTTATGAACGAATTAATTTCGTATCCTGAGGTACTACTGTATTTAATAAATTAAGGAGTAAAAGCAGAACGTGAATGCCTAATATAATTTTACATCAAGTCATTAATGTTGAATTTTTTAAAACAATAGTATCTGTTATAAATTAAAAATTTTGAAAAGTTTACACCATGTTTTTCTGTAAAGTTTCTCCCTGTAATCTTTTAAAGAAAATTTAATGCTATAATTCCTTTCTTTATTCTAACGAAAACAATGTAATAAAATTAACATAAAGACTGTTCATGACCTAAAGCCTGACAATTTGAATTTAAATTTATCATAAAGAGATAATGTTCGGAAATCCCAATCTATGGCAGCGGTTTCCAAACTTTCTGTACCTCTGCCCTCTCTATCAGAAAAAAATTGTTGTGTCCCCTCAATTTTTGTAACAATCTATCGATAATTTCATAAATATTGTCCTTATAATTTATTTAAATGGCCTACAAAACAATACACCTTATTAAATAAAGTATATTGTTTGCCTAGGCTTGACTCTTGTCGAGATGTTTCGGCAAGAGTGTGGATGGATTTTTAGCATTTGTATCCAAGCCATTCAGATGAGAGTTGTGAATTAGGCGTAATCATTTTGCTGATTCATTTTTTCAATATTGATTTGATTTTTTTTTGTTTGTTTATATTAAAAACTGATAATTTAGTAAAAAGTTGCATACCCTCTTGCTATAGCCTCATGCTCCATATTTTGGAAAACATTGGACTATGATAAGCATTTACAACTTCTGTGTTGTTTGCAACATTTTACAGTTATCATATCTGAATACACTTTGAACAAAATGGATGATACAGTAAAAAAGTCTGTACATCTATTTTACTTAAACTGATATTTTTATATGTTACTAATGTATTATCTGAAATTACAAATATGTTATTGTGAGCATTATTTCTTTAAAAGTGAAATTATAAAGATCAATATTATGGATAACAGAGATTGGATGCAAATTTCTACAATTATAACCAAGTTTCTCATACTGTTTGATACATATCATATCTAATTATAATGTAAAAACATTCTTTAGCTTCTTATTTTCTTTATAATTCCAGGAACAAAATTCTAAACACCTGCTAAAATCTAGTAAAATTAAAACTCTTGTAATTGAAGATTAACAGAGGTTTCAGGTTTATGACAACACTAGCTGTTACCTGCGACTTCGCTCGCGGTAATTTTGCAAGCAAACCCCATTTGTATTCAGTATTTCAACTACCATAGTAATTGTTATATAACACCTACCACTGAAAATAATGAGAATTGTTGAGAATCAAACAAAATGTTTTCAATTTGATCAATTTTCTGGAACGTTTACAATCATTCTATAATTGAACCAATATGCAATAACAAATTCAAATTTAAAACGGTTCGAACATTTGATTAAAAAATCAAAATATATGAAAATATTTATAACAATATCTGAAATGTTATCAATTTAATACACCTAAGTGTTCAATGAAGACTAAATGAAGTTGAAAACAAAAAATCACATCTAAAATAGTACAGTAGAAGCTGTTCTTCCAATTAAGCCTTAATGCTCTCCCTCTCCCCTGCAGGGGAATTTCAAAAAATCCCTTCTTAGTGTGCATTTTCATGACGTACCCTAACTATGTACCACATTTCACCTCTTTAGGTTCAGCAGTTTGCTCTAGGCGATGATGAATCAGTGAGTCAGTCAGTCAGGACAAGTAATTTTATATATTTAGATTCATCCATTTTGTTCCTGATGTTAACAATGTATTCGTCAATCAGATAAGCAATTTATACATCAACAACAACTATGAAAGGTTCAACTGATACAACAAAAATTTGGTATAGAGTATTGTAAACTATCTTATGCTATTATAAAGTTCAGAAAGCAAGGAAAAAAAAAACATGACAAGCAAAAATACTGTTCTTGCTAATATTACTTCATAATGATCATAATCACATATTTAGAATACTAAACATTTATCATATAAACTTCAGTAATTTCATTCTTGTGTTCAACATACTGTATATACATTCTTTAATATTTCAGCTACTTTCAAAAAAGTGTATATTATTTATTGCTTTAACATATTATAATCACAAAATTTTCATTATTTAAAAAAGTGGAAAAGTTAGTATATCTCTCCACATTTTATATTTATGATTCTGAATCATATTGCTTTCAACTTATATTATCATTTCCAGATATTCCCTTACACTTGATATATTATTTAATGCCATATGTAAATATTCTGAATACAATATTACCAAAGATTTAAAACACCACTTAATAGACTGGAATGATATAATAAACACCTCAGTCAACAGCCTTAAATTGTATTCCAGTAACATTTAATTTGAAAAAACATTTGACTAATGTTTTGATCTGCGATTGAAGATCATCACCAGGTTTGTATATTTGAAAACGGAATAATTGAATCAAACAATGAAATTTTTTGAAAAATTAAACAGAAATAAAAGTAACAGGAAATATAAAAGTAAACAGAGGTATCAAAAAATATAATAGTAAACATTTAAAGATTATATAACTATAATCAAGAACTTTTTGTTATCAAGATTCTACGTTATGTTGTTACATTATATTTGGTCAAATAATCATAAACCTTTTTTCATAATCTGATAATTTCATAAATCATAAAATCGAAAATATTGTTTTTGAATTAAACCTTACTGAAATTAATGAAAAGCCTTAAATTGTAAGTGTTTATACATATACAATATAACATTTAATTAATTAACTTACTTTGTGTTAATCTGGAAACTTGTCAACATCATATCTGGGATTGTAATTCACTTTAACTGGATATCCCTAAATAATGAAAAATTATAAAACATGTCTTAGATAAAAATTAATTTCTGTTGATCTATTTATTTATAAAAATAAAACACTATGAAAGAATTATATCATAATGATTAATATTTGTTATATTCCAAATGTTTTCAAGATAATTTCTTTAAATTGAAAATGAAATGCTAGAAGTTTTGAATTTGATAAAATTGGATTAAAAGTTTCTTAAAATATTTCAGATAGACACATCAATTTATTCTTCTAAAATATATTTATAACTCTCAGAAAAATTTGATTTACACTCATACATACACTGGTGTCTCATACTTCGAATATTCCAGAGTCTGATTGCTAAATTTGAGAGAAATATGAAGAGAAATAATCTACCTAAGAGGAAGATTGTAATATCGACAATTGAGATGAAAAAGGACTTATCAAAAAACCCAAAAGAGGGTCTGATGGACATGTTTAAGATGCCAAAGTCGATAGTGTGCATCATTCTTAAGAACAAGGAAGCAATAAAAGAAGCAAATGTGGCTGGAAGTGTGACAATGTTGACCTCCAGGAAATGGATATTGTTTACAATCTGGAAATGGATTAATTCTCTTTCTATTATTTCTAATGAGAAAAATGATTTGGAATTTGAACAATTCAGAGTTTGAATGGCTCCTGAAATGAATTAAATTAGAACAAGGCATCGTTGTACACATACAGTAGAAACTTATTTTAATGAATCATGGAACAAAAGATTTTCTCCAGGTCCTGTCAAATCAATGTAATTTTACAGCCTTTTAATGGATCCATAACACACAATAATGGATTTTTTTCTAGCTCCATCTCCATGCTAATTAAATATTGTCAATGTTTAATTAATATTTGGGCATTTCCAGGTACTAAATTTTAAAAAAATTATTGCATACAAAATACACACATAATCATAATGATTCACAGTGCTAATGTAGCTATACATCAGCACCGTCCTATATCACTTTACTTAGTGGTGGGAAACTATCTCTGGCTTTGCACTTTCAGACACGGACATGTCTGTGCAAAGGCATTCTGAGCCATTATTTTTGGGGCTATCACACCTTGAAATTACACCATTGTGCTTGTTTAACAGTGACATTTTGTACTGATGATCCCACCAAAAAAAAGCCCAGAGATGTCACATCATCATCTTGAAAGAAAAGATAGGAGAATATGATAATGCAGGCTAGATTCACAATCTTTGTCATGTCAAGTGTTTCTCTGGTTCATATTTGTAATCATCCCATATTGAAATCTTTATGGGTCCAAATCATATAGCAGATTGAAAGCAATCCTCAAACAAAACAAGTTGATATTGTTTAATCTATCTACCTAAACAGTCAATACAATTCTTAAAAACCAAGGGATTTTACAAGCAGAAAAAAATGATGGGTCAGAAGCAAAGCAAAGCAAGATTAGGGATAGAAAATTTGAGGAACTTGAATGCTATTTGATCAGGTGGATTTGTCAAGCATGTGAGCAGGTGTTAGCATTGATGGCACTTTTGAATTGATGACTTGCAAAATTTAGAGAGACAGTTTAGTATATAACACTGTAATCAGAGAAAATAAGTGTAGACAAAGGAACCATTGAAACATGAAAAGAGATCATCTCTCAAACATTTTGAAAAAATTTTGAAATTTGAATATGACCAACAAAATGTCTTCAATTGTGATGAATCGTCTTTAACTTTTAATGTATGAGTGAAAAATGTTTTGAAAGGAAAACAGCAAGAGGAGAATAACATTGCTGCTTATGGTCATTATGATGGCTGTGATGGAAAATACAGAAATCCAAGATGTTTCAAGAAGGTTTGCACTCTGCCTTGCAAGCATTAAAATAATAATAAATCTTGGATGACAAGTGAACTGTTTCATGAGTTTCTTCACTCAATTGATGCATGTATGGGCCAGCAAAGCAAGAAAGTAGTCCTGTTTCTAGATTGTTATCCTGTGCATTCCAATGACATCCAGGGGCTCAGAAACATGACACTTTGCTTTTTTCCTGCCTAACTACATGAGTCATCTTCAGCACCTTGGCTTGGGAATAATAAAATCCTTCAAATAACATTACCAAAAGTTGGTCATCCAATGCAATTTGTTGCAAATGGAATAAAATCATATCCAAGATATGAGATCAGATCTCTTACAAGCCATACAATTCACTGTACAGGAGAGAATGACTCCTTAGACAATCACAAATTGTTTTTGCCACAAAGGCTTTATGAATGGTCAAGATCATAATCAGGTCAGTTGCTGAAGGCGAGCAGGAAATTGAGGATGATGATGTGAAAGAAGAGCTGCAGCTGGAAGAAAGTGCATGGAAGTGGATGTATGTGAACAGTTTTAATGAATCTGTAGAGTTTGATGATACAATTGTTACATCTGGGATATGTATAGTACAACTGAGGAACTGTACAAAGAGAGTCAGCAGGCTGATACAATTAAGGAGGAGCCACTTGATAAACATTGATATTGGTCCCCGTGTAGTGACAAAATTTTATAAAACCATTAAGTCTTTCCAAGTCATGAAAAAATTCCTGATGGGTTTTAGCAGAAATGAACAGATTGTACATGACATTGCTAATCAAGCAGTTGTACTCAATGAGAAGAGCAGCATAAAAAAAACCAAGATGGATGAGATTTTTAATAAATTGTGAAGTCAAGTGAAATGATAATGAGCTTACACACTGTACTTTGCCTCTTTTTGTGCTTACAGTACATGCAATTTTCATCAGCTTCATCATACAGTACAGTATAATGTAGAATCTTGTGTAACATAATACAGCTTGAACCTCATGCCAAATATCACCATAAAAAGAAAGTAAAAACACACTGAGTGCAGCATTAACAGTTTTTGACTTTCTTTTTCTTCTAACATAAATGTTTCTACAGAACAAAGGACAGTTCTCAAACATTGTACAAATGTGAACTATCTTTTACACAATTGACTAAAGTGACAATAGAGGAGACTAAAAGCCTCCTCTATTATCTTAAGGTATTTTTGTGCCCAGAGTTTATTATTAAAAGTTGATACTATCTATTCCCCACAGAAGTTTGTCAGTGTTATTCAAGAAATTAAATACAGTCAACTCCCCTATAACACTGTTGATTATTCCATTTTATATGAATTCTATGTTATATGAGTCATTTAGATTTTACAAATACATGAGCCATTCACAGCCCGGCACACGTATTTGTAAAATCTAAGTGACTCGTACAACATGGAATTCATATGAAACGGAATAATCAACAGTGTTATAGGGGGTTGACTGTACAAACAACATTTCGGGTTTCTCTGTATAACCATATTCTGTCAGCAACAATTGTACTTATGTTGTATTACNTATTTGTAAGAATACGAGGTTGGGAAAAAGAACACATTTATTACCATTTCAGAAAGGTTTCCTTATGTCTATTCGTTCACTCCTCTGCTGCTATAAAGACATTGGTAAAAATTACAATATTAAGTACATTTTAACCGCAAGATTTAATCAAGACTGTTTAGAAAATTTTTTTTCTCAGATTCATGCATTAGGAAGAACATATGACCACCCTCTTCCTGTTGAATTTAAGAATCGTTTATGTTTTATTATCATGAGTAGAAATGTTACTGATATTACATTAAGCTCTTCATGTCCAATAGCAGTTGACAAAGATGCTGATGAATACCTTACATCACATCTTTTCACTAGATTAATTCCTAGTATGGAAGCACTTCAGATGATTGAGGGAGACTCAGAGGTGCAGGAAATAACTTTAGAAATTTCTCCATCTCGTCTGTCAGTACCTACAGCTGAATGTTCTGAACAAGGACTATGCTACTTAGCTGGTTATATTGCTTATCACTGCAAGCAAATTGATATTTCTCTTGGTCATAATAGTGAAGAAATGAAACTCTCTTCACCTCAATTGAACAATGACTGGATAGAAAAGTTGTCACGAGGTGGCTTGATAATGCCAACAGATAGCTGGCTAAACATTGTAAAGCAAATGGAAGTAACATTTTCACTGTTTATTGGAAACAATATTTCTAAAGTGAGCAATGTTGTTAAGGGCCTCTGTGAAATTTTATCAAAGAAGTTTCCACATTTGCATCCCCAAGTAATAAAACTGTATATTAGAACAAGACTTTTTATAAGGATACGTTATATGAATGCAGAAAGCAAAATCCAAAGGTCTGCCAAACAACACCAAAAAAAAGGCAAGAAAGTGGCAAGCTTCATATGCTTGCACATCCAGACATTAAAAAATTTATAATTATATATATAGCACTCTTGATGCAATGTTTTGCTTAAACCAGTGTAAATATACACATTATCTAATATCTAGCTCTACAGCTATATCTATTGTAATACCTACATTAATTTTGTATTGAATAAAAAAGCAAAAATGTATTTTGTTACTTGTGAAACATTAGTATTATTTTTTTTAAACTTTAGTTTTGTATAAGAAGCATATTTATAATAAAAAAAATTTTCTAAAAATCTTTACATTAAAGTTCAGAATTTTCTTCTTTACTGGGGAAATATCATGGAAAAACATCTATTTTTTATTGTTTCATATTTATTTGCCTGAGGAGCAGCCATAAGGTAAAGTAACAATTTAATTACTTGTAGAATACTTTTTCTTTAATTGGTTTTGTCATACGAGTGAATTGCGGCATGTTATGTACAATAAGTTTACAGGTGTAATTAAATTAATTAATTTGATTTTGAATAGCACCATATTAACAATTGTACATGTTTATTAACCGTTGTTTGAGTTTTGCAGTGCATTCGTTTCTCTAAGATTGCGTTTCTGACATTAACAGCACATGTTACAGAGCGGTAGTGAATCAAGTTTCTCAACAGTGACGTCATGCGCAGTGGCATTTTTCTCGCTAGAGCGAGTTGCGCTACCTTATCTCTATATACCTTGGGTCTGTCCATTGATGGGGATGACACAGCAGTCTGTTTCTTGATGCCTATGACTCAAGTTTGACTGGCTCAATTTTGTTAGATTTGCAAGATATCAAGTTGATATTTAGCAAAAATAAAGATTAATTACTCTATATTTGTTTTATATTATGTAAAACATTTATGTAATGAATGAAATCTACTTTTTTAAAACCTCTCTATTGGATGACATGTTAACTGCAGCCTGGTCTAAGTTCAGTGATGACTACTGTAGAACCAATTTTACCCTATCTATAAGAGCATGCTCTGATATATGCAGAAATATGATAAATACTTTATGATGCTGTAAACTTACTATCTTGTTCAATTAATACAAGGCATGTACAAACATAAAATTATAATATAAAGAAACTTTTGATAGAAATTTAATTCTTTAGTATTTCCTCTCTTTGAATTTCTTTTTTATAATGTATATAATTAAACTTTTGTAAATTATTATATACTTGTTCATTAGACACTGTTTTTTAAAGTTCAAGATAATAGTTGTAAACAGTCTTTATTTTTATTTAGTTGATGTTTTGTCTTTCTACTCATCTTATATTGCAACTTGAGCAGCAAGATTAAAATTGAATAAGTTTTTTTCTAAGCTTCAGTGCAAAATTTTGGATTTTTTTTTCCATCTACAAAGATAATTTATTACTTGCACAATAAGTGAATATCTTATTTTAACTTTTCAGAATTGAAAAAATAAATATTTCCAAATCAACAAACAAAAATAGAATCAATGTATCTCAACATAAAACAAGAGTGAACAAATATAAACGTAGGCATTAATCCATAAGGAACAGATGGTGATTATGGTATGATATAAAATAAAAATATGTATAGGTTCTATCTTGGGAGAGAAGACATTTTGCATAATAATGAAAAATAATGGACATATCCCCCAATAATTTTGTACAGGCAAATTGTCCTCTCTTCCAAGATAAAGCCTAAACATACTTTTATATTATACTATATTACAAAAATTAAGGGTAGAAATGAGTAGACTATACGTATACAACACGTATAGTACACCTTACTTTTTATGCCCACTAACAAGAAATTTTTTTACACATTTTATATATTAAAAACAGTTTGAATTAATACATGCTAAAGTATAAAAATTGCATCAGTGTCAATAGTACTACTTCAGCTACTCTCTCCTGTAATGTAATGTATAAATTGTATCAATAATGTTTAATTATGTTTAATAACGTTATAATTAATTGTCAGATTTTATCACTGTAAACAATTTTATTTTTTACAGTAGTTAAAATGTGTCAATAATGTAACTACATTCAATTAATTAAAAATACTCACTATATATAATGAAATTCTTAAATTTTTACTAAAATATAAATGACTACAGCAATTGATTTTCTTCCCTAATTTTCCAACAATAATTGGTGAATAAATTACACTTTCTGGAAAAAAAGTAAAAATCATTATTGAAATAAATAATAATAATATCCATAGAATTTGTTCATATTAAATTCAGTTTTAAACATAATATTATAATGCTTACAGTAAAAATTATAGACAAAATACTAAAATTATTATAAATATAAGGGCAAATCAATAATTAACCAACTAGGCAACCAGCCAAGCTGTTGTTTTTGACTGGTTATTTATTGATCTACTCTTATATACAATAGTACCTCAGGATACGAACACTTCAGCATACGGACATGAAATTCAAACATATTTTTGCGAACAAAAACTCACCATATGACATTACATTAGTTTGCAGCACCACCGCCATGATCACGTGTTCCTTCTGTTCCTCAGTCTTAGTCTGCATGTTTGCTTTGTCATGGAAAAATCTTGCTCGATAAAGGAAATCTTGAGGTATTATCAGAAAGTGACTGATTTTATTAAAAACAAGCACCCCAAAAAGGTTCACACTGGCCATATTGCTGCTCAGTTTAATGACATTTGCCTAAGTCATTTTAGAAACATTTTAAAAAGCAGGCAAAGCCAAACCTCTTTGGATAGATATTTTACCAAGCAACCTCTATCCAGTGAAAGTGCTGGTGGAAGTGAAGAAAAGAAAGCAAAAAGCAGTGAATAAAAAATTTTAAAAAATATATAAAACAGAAAAGATTAAAAAATTAGTGTTAAATTATTTTTAAGTTATTGTTACATTATGTTATGTAAGTTAAATTTTAGTATCATTTCCCTTCTCCCTCTC
>NW_019386062.1:16776-24211 GCF_000671375.1 Centruroides sculpturatus
CATCAATTTATTCTTCTAAAATATATTTATAACTCTCAGAAAAATTTGGTTTACACTCATACATACACTGGTGTCTCATACTTCGAATATTCCAGAGTCTGACTGCTAAATTTGAGAGAAATATGAAGAGAAATAATCTACCTAAGAGGAAGATTGTAATATCGACAATTGAGATGAAAAAGGACTTATCAAAAAACCCAAAAGAGGGTCTGATGGACATGTTTAAGATGCCAAAGTCGATAGTGTGCATCATTCTTAAGAACAAGGAAGCAATATAAGAAGCAAATGTGGCTGGAAGTGTGACAATGTTGACCTCCAGGAAATGGATATTGTTTACAATCTGGAAATGGATTAATTCTCTTTCTATTATTTCTAATGAGAAAAATGATTTGGAATTTGAACAATTCAGAGTTTGAATGGCTCCTGAAATGAATTAAATTAGAACAAGGCATCATTGTATATATACAGTAGAATCTTATTTTAATGAATCATGGACCAAAAGACTTTCTCCAGATCCTGCCAAATCAATGTAATTTTACATCCTTTTAATGGATCCATAACACATAACAATGGATTTTTTTCTAGCCCCATCGCCATGTTAATTAAATATTGTCAATATTTAATTAATATTTGGGCATTTCCAGGTACTGAATTTAAAAAAATTATTGCACAAAAAAAAACACACATAATCATAATGGTTCACAGTGCTAATGTTGTAGCCATACATTAGCACCGTCCTATATCACTTAGTGGTGGGAAACTATCTCTGGCTTTGCACTTCCAGACACGGACATGTCTGTGCAAAGGCATTCTGAGCCATTATTTTTGGGGCTATCACACCTTGAAATTACACCATTGTGCTTGTTTAACAGTGACATTTTGTACTGATGATCCCACCAAAAAAAGCCCAGAGATGTCACATCATCATCTTGAAAGAAAAGATAGGAGAATATGATAATGCAGGCTAGATTCACAATCTTTGTCATGTCAAGTGTTTCTCTGGTTCATATTTGTAATCATCCCATATTGAAATCTTTATGGGTCCAAATCATATAGCAGATTGAAAGCAATCCTCAAACAAAACAAGTTGATATTGTTTAATCTATCTACCTAAACAGTCAATACAATTCTTAAAAACCAAGGGATTTTACAAGCAGAAAAAAATGATGGGTCAGAAGCATAGCAAAGCAAGATTAGGGATAGCAAATTTGAGGAACTTGAATTTGATCAGGTGGATTTGTCAAGTATGTGAGCAGGTGTTAGCATTGATGGCACTTTTGAATTGATGACTTGCAAAATTTAGAGAGACAGTTTAGTATATAACACTGTAATCAGAGAAAATAAGTGTAGACAAAGGAACCATTGAAACATGAAAAGAGATCATCTCTCAAACATTTTGAAAAAATTTTGAAATTTGAATATGACCAACAAAATGTCTTCAATTGTGATGAATCGTCTTTAACTTTTAATGTATGAGTGAAAAATGTTTTGAAAGGAAAACAGCAAGAGGAGAATAACATTGCTGCTTATGGTCATTATGATGGCTGTGATGGAAAATACAGAAATCCAAGATGTTTCAAGAAGGTTTGCACTCTGCCTTGCAAGCATTAAAATAATAATAAATCTTGGATGACAAGTGAACTGTTTCATGAGTTTCTTCACTCAATTGATGCATGTATGGGCCAGCAAAGCAGGAAAGTAGTCCTGTTTCTAGATTGTTATCCTGTACATTCCAATGACATCCAGGGGCTCAGAAACATGACACTTTGCTTTTTTCCTGCCTAACTACATGAGTCATCTTCAGCACCTTGGCTTGGGAATAATAAAATCCTTCAAATAACATTACCAAAAGTTGGTCATCCAATGCAATTTGTTGCAAATGGAATAAAATTATATCCAAGATATGAGATCAGATCTCTTACAAGCCATACAATTCACTGTACAGGAGAGAATGACTCCTTAGACAATCACAAATTGTTTTTGCCACAAAGGCTTTATGAATGGTCAAGATCATAATCAGGTCAGTTGCTGAAGGCGAGCAGGAAATTGAGGATGATGATGTGAAAGAAGAGCTGCAGCTGGAAGAAAGTGCATGGAAGTGGATGTATGTGAACAGTTTTAATGAATCTGTAGAGTTTGATGATACAATTGTTACATCTGGGATATGTATAGTACAACTGAGGAACTGTACAAAGAGAGTCAGCAGGCTGATACAATTAAGGAGGAGCCACTTGATAAACATTGATATTGGTCCCCGTGTAGTGACAAAATTTTATAAAACCATTAAGTCTTTCCAAGTCATGAAAAAATTCCTGATGGGTTTTAGCAGAAATGAACAGGTTGTACATGACATTGCTAATCAAGCAGTTGTACTCAATGAGAAGAGCAGCATAAAAAAAACCAAGATGGATGAGATTTTTAATAAATTGTGAAGTCAAGTGAAATGATAATGAGCTTACACACTGTACTTTGCCTCCTTTTGTGCTTACAGTACATGCAATTTTCATCAGCTTCATCATACAGTACAGTATAATGTAGAATCTTGTGTAACATAATACAGCTTGAACCTCATGCCAAATATCACCATAAAAAGAAAGTAAAAACACACTGAGTGCAGCATTAACAGTTTTTTACTTTCTTTTTCTTCTAACATAAATGTTTCTACAGAACAAAGGACAGATCTCAAACATTGTACAAATGTGAACTATCTTTTACACAATTGACTAAAGTGACAATAGAGGAGACTAAAAGCCTCCTCTATTATCTTAAGGTATTTTTGTGCCCAGAGTTTATTATTAAAAGTTGATACTATCTATTCCCCACAGAAGTTTGTCAGTGTTATTCAAGAAATTAAATACAGTCAACTCCCCTATAACACTGTTGATTATTCCATTTTATATGAATTCTATGTTATATGAGTCATTTAGATTTTACAAATACATGAGCCATTCACAGCCCGGCACACGTATTTGTAAAATCTAAGTGACTCGTACAACATGGAATTCATATGAAACGGAATAATCAACAGTGTTATAGGGGGTTGACTGTACAAACAACATTTCGGGTTTCTCTGTATAACCATATTCTGTCAGCAACAATTGTACTTATGTTGTATTACTATCTATCTTATTTATTATGTACCTCTACTCCTGTAAACAACTATAATTATTGTAATTATTGTATATGGCTGGAATTTAGATGTATTAATACTTGTAGATAACGTTATTTTCTTTGTATAACACCTTATTTTACCTCTTACTTAACTGTAATTCCTGTATTGCAAACAAGCTGTACTATACTTTATCATGTTTCCATACCCAGCAGTGCGTTGTGGCACCGGGAATGTACTTATTTTGTATATAATAAACAATATTGACTGACTGACTGTACAAACAACACCTTAACACTGGTGTAGTTGTGAAAGTAGCCAAGGACGTAGGTCTTAATCTACGCCACTTACGGGCACTAGTCGGTAAGACCAGCTCTCAGTCGTCCAAAGAACGGCCTTTCCCCCGTCGTAGGGAACGAGTGTGGAGGGCTTTACGGTTATATTATAATTCAGAGCGGAAGTTGGTGAAGGCGAATTCACCTTCTTCCTTCGTCAGGTTCCCGACACCAGTTTGTCAATTTATAGAGGCGCGGACAAACACGCGATAACGATCTGATTCGGAATGAATTGAGGTGACATTCTTGTATAATAAACAAAAGTAAAATTTAATAAATCCAAACAACGAATACAGAAAATCAATAACTACGATTATATGACAAGTTAAAGGTTACGACTAAATCTATGCTAATGCGCGATCGAGAGAGAGCTCACAAAATGATTCTAAACATACGACCTGTTAGTTGTCGTCTTCGTTTCTGTAGATATAGGANCAAATGTCCCCACCACAAAGGCTTCCTTAACACGCAATAAATACCTATAATACATATAGGACACCTCTAAATCCAAAGGCAATTCATTAAAAAGGACTTGCAGAGCCGGGGAAGAAACTGTTCTATAAGCCCTTGTGCAAATCAATAGAACAACACGCTGAGCCTTAATCAGAGCTTTCCTCTGAGGGGGCCCCAGCGCGTCGCCCCACACACCAGCGGCATAGGTGACCATAGGTATGAACAGGAGTCTGTACAGGGACTTCAGGGCGGGAAGCCGCAACCCCCACCCCGAACCCAACAGCCCCTGCAACCTACAAAACTGAGTCACAGCTCTTGTAGTGATGTCTTTCACATGATCATGGATACCCAGCCTAGTACTGAAGGTTATCCCCAAATATCGAACCGAAGAAACGGTCCTAATTAACGCTGTGCCCATTCGCACGCTGGGGGGGCGATCCGGGCTGAGGACACCCCTTAACAGCATTGCCACAGTCTTCTGTGAAGCAATCTGTAACTTTGACTCAGCTAACCAACACCTCAGGCCAAGAAGAATCTCTCCCGCGGATGTCTCGATAGAAGCTCTACTATTCCCCTCAACTAAAACAACCAAGTCGTCCGCATATGCCACATACCGAACACCCACATTCCGCAAACGGACCAATATATCATTAAAGACAATATTCCAGAATTCTGGACCCAATACCGATCCCTGTTATTCAAGAAATTAAATACAGTCGACTCCCCTGTAACACTGTTGATTATTCCATTTTATATGAATTCCATGTTGTACGAGTCATTTAGATTTTACAAATACATGAGCCACTCACAGCTTGGCACACGTATTTGTAAAATCTAAGTGACTCGTACAACATGGAATTCATATGAAACGGAATAATCAACAGTGTTATAGGGGGTTGACTGTACAAACAACATTTCGGGTTTCTCTGTATAACCATATTCTGTCAGCAACAATTGTACTTATGTTATATTACTATCTATCTTATTTATTATGTACCTCTACTCCTGTAAACAACTATAATTATTGTAATTATTGTATATGGCTAGAATTTAGATGTATCAATACTTGTAGATAATGTTATTTTCTTTGTATAACACCTTATTTTACCTCTTACTTAACTGTAATTCGTGTATTGCAAACAAGCTGTACTATACTTTATCATGTTTCCACACCCAGCAGTGCATTGTGGCACCGGGAATGTACTTATTTTGCATATAATAAACGATATTGACTGACTGACTGTACAAACAGTATCTTAACACTGGTGTAGTTAAGACACTTTACAAGACATTTTTCAGCTCTATTGATGAGCCCTCATCAGGTAGCTAGTGTTCGAATTCGGAACAATTTAACATCGAATATTTCGTCAACAGAAAACATGTTGTAAAGTGTTTTAACTACCCCAGCGTTAAGATGTTGTTTGTATTTAATTTAAAATAAAAGCTGGGTTATAATGGATTGTTGTTCAAAAACCCCTTGTATAGCAAATCACAGGATGAAATACATGTATACATCAGTAAAACAGTCAGAAATTACAGATTGTATTTACACTATAAACACTATATTTTAGAATTTGATACTAAATTTAACTTTAATTTTCAGTATTATTAATTAATAAAAACTTTGTATTATTAAAATCTAGATGGCAATACTGTATTTTTAATGCCAAATTCATTCATAACTTAATTTGTAACAAAAATATATCTTACAGTTGTTAATTATTATAGTTTCCATAATATAGATGATAATGAAAAACAATTTCTACATTTTCCAATCCTAATATCATATTATACTATTATTAATAACACTTACCTTAACAGCTACAGGCTTTAACATTACAGAGTTTGAAGAAACTGCTAATTTATTCATATTTTGTGCAAGATGAGAAAATTCATTTTGTAATGATATTTGTTGCTTTGTATATTTAATAAAAACTGCCAGACGTGGTCGTGAAGATTCCAAATAAACTAAATTTAAATATAAATGATTGTAAATATGATGATAAAAATAAATACAATATATTGTAAATGATTAAAAATTCATTGTCTGCTGTTAGAGATTCAGTTGTAATTTTAAAGTTTAAATAAACAATCTCTTCAAAATATAATGCAGAAAAGAGGAAAAATCTAATTATTTCATTGTTCTAAAAACTTCCAGCATATATTTATTTAAAAAGTCACATATAAATACTAGCAGATCCCGCCACGCGTTGTTGTGGTTCAAAATGTATCTATTATAAATGTATAACACTTCCCCCGTGGGGGAAAAATTTTTCGAAAAATTTCTTCTTAGTGTACTGTACATTCTCTTGACATACCCTATTAAAACACAATCAAAAACGCAAAAACCTGCATCTAAAATAGTATAATAGAAGCAGAGTTCTTTACGGTAAGCATTAATCCTAACCATCTCCCTTCATGGGGGGAATTTCGGCATGTATATTTGGCATAAAAACACGTGCGTGTTCGAATGCAGCATTGTGTCAAAATTTTAAAGGAATCGGTAGGAACAAATGAACGTTACATTTTTATTTATATAAATAGATAGAAGATGATCTGCTTTAGTTCATTTTCACAGAAAAGCAAACATAGAGCGTTGTACTCGTAGTGCCATCTGTTGGACATAAAAGCTTTAACCTAGATTATATCTTTTAATTTATATGATTGTTTAACAGAATAATATACAGCCTATGTCCACCCCAAAGTTCCATTCTAAATATTGATGAAAGAATTTTTGAAATTGGATGAGTAATTTCGGAGATTACCCGCTACATCCCATCTTACTTACAAACATTACCTCTTTATAATATTAGTATAGATTAGCATTTTACACTATTCCCAGTTTGTCTGAATGGAAAATCAAATGCAATAAAATTACTCAATGTTAATTCTGATACAATTTTAGTGATTTTAAATTTTATAAATTTTTAAGTAAAAATAAATTTAAATAACTCACACGAATATTTGTCTAGCTTCTGAGTACAAATTCACTGAGTACGGCATTAATAAACTTCTTTAGTATTCACACAAGCACTTTTGACATGTGTATAACCGTCGTCATCAGGCAAAAAAAACAAGTTTTTAAGAAAGCGAACGTGCAGGATGTTCCAAAAGAACATAATATTTAAATTCAAACAAGCGTCCGGAAATTTCGTTACGAACGTGCGAATAATTTTGATATTTCGAATCTTTATATTTTAAGATGTTAGCGGCGCATGCGTGGAGATGCTACCGCGTTTGGCGATACGATGTTGGGCGCATTTCGTTTTTTAGGCGCCGATACAAGGCAATCCACACCCCGGGTAGATCGAGGGTGGGAACATTGCATGCTTCTGAAGTGGCCGTGAGAAGCGCTTCCCAGATGAACACAAGTCTTCGATTGTTGCAGCATTTAATTATTGCCGTTCTGGGCCATAACGGGTTGTATCCTTGCTCGAGAACTTTTTTAGCGAGTTCTGTAGAGCATCTTCCTTTAGCTATATCTTCCTGATGCTCAGCAAGGCGGGAGGCGAGCATTCTTGTTGTTGCTCCTATATAT
>NW_019386062.1:25597-39362 GCF_000671375.1 Centruroides sculpturatus
ATTTCCTGGGCAAGTTCTGTGTACTTGCTAATTTTTTCAGTGCATGTGCATGTGTTTTGTACATTGTGAGTGTTTGGAATGTCTATAATGTATATGATTTTATTGTGTTTGTCAATGAGTGTGATGTCTGGTCTGTTGTGGTAAAGTGTTTTATCTGTGATTATGGCTCTGTCGTAATACATTTTGTGAGTGTTGTTTTCCAATACTGTCTGTGGAATATACTTATAGTTCATATTATAAGTATATGTGGAATATACTTATATAATAACCATATTATAAGTATATGTGGAATATACTTATAATATGGTTCATGAATGTCTAATAATTTGTGTTTGTTTGCAAACTCTTGGTGTATTATATTTGCTACTTGATTGTGTCTATGTAAGTAATCTGTCTGTGCCAAGAACTTGCACCCAGAAGTAATGTGTTGTATAGTTTCTGGCATAATGTGACATTTTCTGCATGTGTCATTTGTGAGTGTTGTATCTTTGAGTATGTGTTTTCTGTAGTTTTTAGTATTTATGACTTGATCCTGTATGGTAATCATAAATCCTTCCGTCTCCCCTAAGAAGCATCACCGATCTAACCAGCTGTTTGACACAGTTGTCAACAAAATCCTAGGCCAGGTCATAAGGATGCCTGCCGTGGAGTGCCTTTCTAATCCACGACTGCTTGATGGTGTCTATACTTTTTATGTGTTGTGTCATGTCTGTATGATGTGAGTGTAAGTTTAATGGTGTGTTATTTGAGTCTGCTAGAGTTACTGCTTTATATAACTGTGATGTTTCTCGTTTCTTGTAGAAAAACTCTCACAGTGACTGTATTTGTTTGTATTGAAGGTTAACTATGTCAATCAGGCCACGTCTGCCTTCTTTATGTGGAAGGGTTAATCTTTCTGTGGCGGATTTAGGATGATGTTGTTTATGCTTAGTAAGTGTTGTTCTTGTTTTCCTTTGGAGTTGCTCAAGATCTGTGTGAGTCCAATGTATAACTCCAAAAGAGTATGTGAGTACTGGGATGACATATGTGTTTATTGCTTTAACTGTGTGTTTTGCATTTAACTGTGTTCTAAGTATAGCGTTTAACCTACTTTGGTATTCTTTAATTAATCGTTGCTTTATTTGTGTATGTTCTGTTAGTTTGGCCTGTTGGAATCCTAAGTACTTGTAGAACTCGCCCTCTTCCATGGATTCAATAACGTCTCCATTTCCAAGTGCAAAATCTTCTTTCTTCAGGATTCCTTTTTCTATGTGAAGTTTTTTGCATTTGTCTAGGCCAAACTCCATTTGTATGTCCTTAGTGTATGAATGTGTGATTTGTAGGAGTTGATGAAGTTGTTTTTGTGTGGATGCATAAAGTTTTATGTCGTCCATGTACATGAGATGTGACAGTGTAAACTGTGTTGTTTTTTCATGTCTGATATTGTAGCCATATTGCGTGTTGTTTAACATGTTGGATAATGGATTCAGGGCTAGGCAGAACCAGAGAGGACTCAAGGAATCTCCTTGAAAAATTCCTCGCCTAATGAATATTTCGTTTGTTTGTATGGAAGTGTTACTAACCCTGAGATGTAGTGTTGTTCTCCAGTGCTGCATAGTGTTTTCGAAGAATGCAATGAGTGATGGATGTATTTTGTACATGTGTAGAATATGTAGCAGCCAACTGTGTGGAACACTGTCGAATGCTTTTCTGTAGTCTATATATGCCATGTGTATGTTTCTGTGTTGTTTGTGTGCTTGCCGTAGAATGACTGAATCTATGAGTAACTGTTCTTTGCATCCCCTGTGATTTCTACGGCAACCTTTTTGTTGTTCTGTAAGAATGTCGTGTTCTTCAACATGTTTGTATATTTTGTTTGTGATACAGGATGTCAATAATTTGTAGAGTGTTGGAAGACATGTAATTGGTCTGTATTGTGTGGGGTCTGTGGTGTTGTTGTTTTTAGGTTTCATGTAGGTGATGCCCTGAGTAAGAAATTTTGGCATGTCTTGTGGATTGATGATGATGTGTGTTAGATGTTTAGCTAGTTCCTGGTGCAGTGATGTAAACTTTTTGTACCAGAAATTGTGAATGTTGTCTACACCAGGTGTCTTCCAGTTGTGTGTTCTGTTAACAGCGTAGCGAATGTCGTGTACGTTTATTTCAGCACAGGGCATAGTTGGTATGTTGTGCAAGTTTCTGTTCTCCTCCTCGATCCAGCCTGCATCAGCATTGTGTGTAACAGCATTGGACCAAAGAGAAGACCAATAAGTTGTGAGTTCTTCTTCTGTTGGTGTGCCACTGTGCTGTGTATCAGTGTTTGTTTTGGTACTGATTTGTCTGTAGAAAAGTTTTTCATTGTTTGTGAATAATTTATTTTGTTGTTTTCGTAGTGTACATGTTTTGTATCGTTTGAGTCTACGTGCTTTGGCTGCGAGTTTTTGTTTTAGTGTATCGATGTATTCTGTAATGTGTGTGTTGTGATGTTCATGTTTTGTGTGTGTTTTAATTTTCTTGAAAATGTTTTTGAGTTGTTTCTTTAATTTGGGTGTTATGTTGTTTTTAGTGTATTGTGTCAGCCTGCCTAATTGCTGTCTAATGTCATTTATTTGTGTTTCTATTCTTCTCTGCCAGGCAGGCTTATGATAGAATTGTGTTTTGTGTGTGTCTGTCTGTGAGTGTATTTTCAGTCCATGGTGTGTTACTACTGTGACTGCCCCAGCATAAACTAATGTATGAATGTCTGTAAGTGTAGAAATTGAATGAATGTAGTTTGGTAGTAAGTGAGTGTTTACATAATCTAGTGTTTTTCCTACTGCCTTTGACGTGTTGATTTTTGGTATTCGTGGTCTTTGTGTGGGATCTGTACCAGTATATTTAATGAGTGTTTCCTGAAATATAAGTGAGAGCGTATTAACTAATTCTATGTCTATGTTATCAGTGATGGATGGGGAAGTGCCTGCAGTATCATTAGTGGTACTTGTTGTGTGTGTGCTGTAATCAGTGCTTGTTGCTGGATTATCCTGACAGGTTACGTGATCTTCATTAATGTTAAATGTTTCTGTCTGTTGATGTATTTGATCAGCAACCTGTTGTTTGATAAGTTCAAGTGTTGTTTGTGGGATAAGGTTGTTGTGTATAATTGTTCGTTTTTGATCAACAACCCTTTGTTCGGTGACAGTGAGGTGAGGATATTGTTGTGTGAATCTATGGTGTAGTTGTTGTCTGTATGCTGTCATGTTTGTTTCGAGTCTTGTGATGGTGTAGTAAGTGCGGATGATAAACTCGTTCATTTCTGTTGTCCATTTCATCCGTTGGCGTGGTTTTCCAGCCTTTGTGGTCTGTGGATGCATTGCCACAGAAACACCAAGGCTAGGTTGATTCCTCACATCTGTTGAGGGCATTGCAGTAGCCATGCTTGGGCCGGCGCTGCTTTCGCCACCGGTAACCAAGGGAGACTGGAGCCTATTTTTCGAACGTGAGCCTCTGCCTAACCCACGAACGCGGACCTTGTTAACCCGGGCGACGTCCGAGCCGGTATCACACTTTGATCTGGTTACTACCATGATAATTATCTCCACAGAATGTGGGTGTGTGGTCACTCTTAGCTTCATTTCTCCCCATAGACCTTACTGGCATGGGTGTCTCTACCAGGAGCTTGTGCTCCAGTCTGCATTGCTCTATGGTTCAGTAAAATTACTGGGCTCTCCCACCACGACCAGGTGGTGACCATGGGAGAGTTATTATTATTATTATTTTAATTAATTTAAATCTTAATCTTCATAATTATATATATCTTAGTTTGAATTAATAAAGATTTGGATTAGAGAAAAATGCATCATAAAAAATTTTTTGGCATATATTAACTTATTTGTGATGGTAATATTTGGAAATTTTGCATCTGTAACAAATTTTGGTAAAAAATTACTTTTGATTAACTTGTATATACATATACATATTTATAGTCTGTACTGTAAGTCTGGAATCAAAGAAACTATTTTGATCTTTGTTTATTCTTTTACAAATAAAGCACAGTACATTACATTAGGAAAAATAAATTCAAGTTTTTTGATGGTGAGGATCTGCAGTTGGCAACAGTTGTTAAAGAGTTTAACAGGCTACATTTGGAATTTGTATCGATCACTTATAGCTGTCTTGATGCAACCTGTTAAACTCTTCAGCAACTTTACATTAACTAATTGCAGTCATCATCATCAAAGTAACTTGAATTCATTCCTCCTTACTCAATTCATGATTTATCTGTAAAAGAATAAACAAAGATCAATATAACTTCTACTGTTCCAGATTTATGGGACACCCTGTATATGTGTGTATTTTATGTACAGTTGACCCCCTTATAACACTGTTGATAATTCCGTTTTATATGAATTCCATGTTATACGAGTCATTTAGATTTTACAAATACGTGAGCATTCAAAGCCCGGTACATGTATTTGTAAAATCTAGGTGACTTGTATAACATGGAATTCATATAAAACAGAATTATCAACAGTGTTATAGGGGGAGTCGACTGTATACATACACATAGCACCAGGTATGTACTGTAACTCAGTATTTTATTAATAAACTGAATCTGTATACATACACATACAGGTAAATATATACACATTCTACCCAAATTACTTTTGGGTAATTTTCATCAATTTTGTAACTCATTCTGTACTAAAGCCCAATTTTTTAAAAGTCATTCCTGGCTATACTCATATTCTTTTTGGTTATTTGGTTGAATATGGATAACCTACAGTCATAATAGATGCTAGTGATACTCAGAAGAGAGATAATCTTGTCCTAGAGTAGTGTTTTTCAACCGGGGGGTCGCAAAGCCTTACACGGGGGTCACGGGTGAAAGAAAAAGACAAAGTGTTTGTAGGTCCTACACTACAATAAAAGAAAACTAGAATTTCAGTGAGAAGGCTGTGCCTGTTTATTTTACAGTACAATTGGTTTTTCGATCGATATTTAAAGAAAGAAAATTAAATACGTAGTTTTTAAAATCACTGATATAGTTTTAATATAGCTCTGGGGGGTCGCCAGAATTTTTTAACTTGTGAAGGGGTCGCGTATTCAAGAAGGTTGAAAAACAGTCTTAGAGGATATATCTGTTACATTACTCTTAATAATTAAGTCATTATCATAAATCGAATATGAACTTATGAATATTCTTACTCTTAGACATTAAAGGAATTCTCACTCCGCAACGAACAACAGCTTTGGCCATTTTTACAGAACAATTAAAATATTTTTATACGGGATCAACACGTGAACAACTTAAACATGCTCGCCAAACAAATGTATCTTAGCGCCCTCTGCTAAAAAAAAAAATAATAATAATTATCAATTTATTAAATTGTGTTAAATTATATTAATAAAGTATTAAATTTTATTTGATAAAAATTAAAATGAATTTCATTTTTTCAGTAAAATTATTTAAATTGATAAATAAAAGCGTCATTTATTAACGAACTTTTTGGTGCTTATTTTGTGCTACTTTCGAATGGCACGAGTTATTTATACAATGTCACGTGACGATAAAGGCGCTTTCTCTCACTGGTCACTGCACAATCCAATGAAAAGTACTCATGCAAAAAAAGAAAAAAAACATATTTTTAAGAAGTTCAACAGATCATTTTACTTACGAATTAAACATTTCCAAGCATGGGTGTATGTAGAAATTTTCCAGGGGGACAAAGCTCGGAGAGAAATAATTGTTTTGGTTTATCATATTTATGTTATTGAATACAGTATTGATTGCATCAAAGCATACAACAGTCCAGGTGTAAGGTTACATATATATGATAATGGTTTGTGGGATTTTTTACACCATCCAGGGAGGGACAAGTGCCCCGTTTGCCTCCCTCTGAGATGCAAATGACATTGCTATAACAGTTATATTGCAAGACATAAGAAGATAAGAAATGACAATTGCTTAAAGTAGTTGGGTTTTGCAAGGAGCAAAAGAAAAAAAAACTACTATTGCTGAAAAAGATTACATAGAAATTAATTAATACGAATAAATCTTAATCCTACAATAACATTGGTTTTTAGAGTCATAAACTTAGTATTTACGGGGGGAACTGTCTGCCAGACATTGTTCATTCGCATTGCTATAATTCAGAGGACAATCAAACAACTTCAAAACAAAAACCGAATTAGTGGGAAGGTTTATAGCAAAGGCGTAATATACGCGAATTTCCAAGCGGAGTGAGAAACAAACAGCCAACGAGGCAGCATTTAAGTCGACTTTGTGCTGGTTTATAATGCGCACCATAATAATGAAAATAAAAAAAAGTCCAAGAAAATAAGCTTTAGAATCAAAAAATAAATACTAACACTTACTTTATTAAAAATTACTTTTTATTCTGTAACATCTCGGTAATTTTAGTACGTTTATTTGAATAAATTTTCCTTTTAGCGAAGTTTTACATTTAACAAATATTCTACCAAATTCGAGGGAAAATAATTTGTTATAAAGTAACTCTCCTTTAAAAAATGCAATTAAAATACTCGGAATATTTCATCTATGACGTAAAACTTGTGACGTAATGCGTGACGCATTGCAACGACAAATTCGAATTCGTTCCATTTCGTATTGTTGCCGACGCCATCTTGGAAATTTTTGCTTTCCGGAAATTGCGAGTTCTTTTTCTTTCCATTTTAACATTTTTCGTACAAATTTTCATAATGAAAACTCGCGTAACGTAAGTAACTTAATATTTTTTGATTAATAATATTAAATAGTTTAAATTAGATACGCTTTAAACTTAGATTTGCGGTTTGTAACCTGTAAGGATACGGAATGCGTTTTTATAATTTTATTTATTATTACAAATATCTTAGCGATATTTTACAAAAAAGGGACTATTTTAGCATTTTAAAGAAAAGATTTGCAATTAGTTAATATTCTGACGTAGAACTTGTGACGTAACGCGTGACGCATTTATCGCACGTTCGATTTCCGACGCCATCTTGAAATAGAAAGTTTTGTGGAAATTGCAAGTTATTTTTCCCTCTGTTTTGAGATTTTTCGAAATACTTGAATTATATAAACCCGAATAACGCATGTAATGTAACGTTTTTTTATTTATAAGCAATCAAAATTGAATAATTGTCGATAGAATATTAAATGTAAAAGTCCTAAATTTTCATTAAAAATATTTAAGGTTGTTTTCACTTAGCATCGAATTAAATCATCAGATTATAAATAATATTCGCTTGTATATCGTCTTATATTGTTTTCAACGAAACAATAAATGTACTGTATTAGCAAATGATTTTAATATTAAGTGAATTAATTAGTTAATGAATCATCTTGATGTTTACTATTCTTAATAATTAAATTCTTAAATTATTCTAGGAAGAAGTATTATTCTCAAATTTTATAATCCAGTTTTTAAAGAGACACGGAATTGTTTTGGAAACTTCTTGTGCTCAAAAAATTAACAAGAAGCAAAAGAAAAGAAAGGTAAGACGTTTTTATTTTTATTCTAATTTGTTATGTATTCTATACACTGATGCAGTGGAAAATTGTATATAAAAGTTTAGAATCCTCATTGATGAATTTAAGAATTTAGAATAATATGTATTACAATTTTACTTAAAAAAATTAATTTATTGTTAAAATAACAGAACTTTACAATTTATGTATTATTTATTTCAATGATAGGTATATTTTAAATTTAAAAAAAACGTGTTTAACACACTGCAAAAACAATCCATTGAAACTTTACACCAATGCACTTGATTGGTTAGGTACCATTGGAAAAACTCCAAATTATCTAAAATTATTAAGTAGCCCTCCCAACTGCCGACAATTATATTTCTGTCTCTATACTAGCTGTTTCTATGCTTGCCTGCTGACAACACATACATCTCTGGCTGTGTGATGGGCTGGTGTAGCTTGCCTGCCTTGTTGGTTGTACCCAGAGAAGATAATGTCCACTTCTTTGTGGGGTTAATGTTGACCAATGTAATCTGCTCCATCATACTATCTGTCCATTTGTTTATCACCTCCTGGAGAGTGAATTCCATCACCTCTACAAGTGTGGCAGGGTTAGGTGACAATATAAAGTGACAGGTCTGGAGGATCAAACCCTCCTGAAGGAAGGGATATCTAAAGATTGCGAGTGATCCAGACTTAGGATCTGTGGTCTCCCACTGGAAACAAAATGAAACGAACCCCAAACCTTGAAAAGCACCACAAGGACTTCTTCAAACTCTCTGTATGTGCTCCAAGAGGAGTACTTTCAAGTCTTTTAAACAGGTTAATGCAGTGTCTCTGAAAACTCAACTTTATAATGATGATCATTTCCTGATAACTCCACTAGCTCTATTTGATACTTCCTCTAACAATTTAAGGAAATGCTGTGCAGAAGCTGAATGCTGACCCCGAGAATAGTAGTAATGGGGCAATATACTCTGCCAGTGCCAGTTGAAGAGCGTAGCCAATCATCACTGAAAAAGTCATAAATAGTTTATTTTTTTCTGGAATTAGTACTTTCTGAAGTTGACTTTGGTTAATCAATTTTTGAATAACCAACTGTACTGTATAGTGAAAAAAATTTGAATTCCTAGTTGGTTGCCCATATGACTAATGCTTTAAGAATTCTTGACATAAGAAAGTTCAGTGTAACAAAGCTTTCAATAATCGAAAATAGTTTTCTGGACATTATGCTGAAATTCTCTGGTATAGAGAAAAACTATGATGGAATGGGAGAATTGAATGACAGGAGTTGGGAAGTGTCAAGGATGTCCACCCAAAAGAAACTGCCTGAACACAGTCAATTCAAGGAACTGACTTTAGAATTGTTTTGAATGGGTTGATGGGATAGTTGGTTACATACTACATATTCAGAATGTTCTGGAAAGACCCCAAAAAACAAATGTTGAAAGACCTATAAAAATTCCTGTGATCAATACTAGCTACAGATCTTTTTGAAGGAAACTGCCAAATAGGAAGATAACAGAAATGATAATGGGAAGTTACATGAAGGAAGAGGAAAGCAGAGTGTCTCAGTTCAATGCATCCTTACCATACTGTAGTTATGGTTCTTCAGTAATTCAAAGTAATGTCATCTGACAAAAACACTGAAGGGAAAAAACATCAATTTTCATTGTCTGAAGAAGCTACCATCCCAGAAGCAGTTGATTTCAGCTCAGAAAAAGACATTGCAAAGGAGTATGGAGGAGTCTCCTAGTCTGTCAATGATTTTAAAAGTTCATTCCAAGATTGAAAGGAAATTCAAAATCCAACCTTGGTTCCAAATGGGAAGAAATTGTGTGGCACACAGTACAGTGATATGGAGAAAGTTGTTTTCATCTAGTTTCTAGATGTTCAAGAACAATAGTCCCACAAATAGAACCTTTCTTTAAAAGAGTGTTTCAGAGTTTGTGAAAATGCTTAGAGCAGAAGACTTTCAGGAAGGTAATGGGTAGATCTTTAGATTTCATAAGAGTGTGAAATCCTCAAAAAGTATCTTCAGGAAAAACAATGATGTTTGTTGAACATAGCTTGTCATGACTTATAGTTGAGATACAATTGTATGGTGCAGATGACATTTTCAACCTTCAAACAGGCATTTTCTTTCAACTATTGCTGCATCAAACTATAGCTGTTAAGAGTGACTATAAAGAAAGCAAAAATAATGTCCACTGCACATGGCATACAACGAGATCCTTATTTATTGATTGCTGGAGTGTGAGCATTTGCCAAACTGTCAACAGTCCAGAAATGATAGAATAAAAGTGGCATGATTTCACATGACCTGAATGAGGAAGGAATTTAAGCAGAATCAGGGATTCAGGCAGTACAGATGTTGCTGTGACTGGCATTCATTGAAGCATTCACTTTGTGGGAGTGAACAAGAATTTGTTTGTATCGTTACTTTCTGACTCAACAATAAGTTCTATATGATTGAGATAGAGTATATAGTGATTAAGAGTAGCTAGCATGCAAACAAGTAATATTTCTTCTAGCTTCTAGCTAAATTTGAAACATTGATTAAACTCAGTTTACAGCTAAGAATTACAAAATGCAATCATATAAGAGAGTAAATTTTGAAACAGTTTATTAAAGACTTTAATAATGCAATAATACAAACTATACCAGTCAAGACAAAAAAAATCATATCACATATAACAAATACAATCAGTTAATTCCAAAATATTCTTAGTATAGAGTTATCCTTTGCATAAATTCTGAGAGCAATAAAATATATTTACCTACTTTTAATTATCTTTTGTAATTAAGTTACTGTTTACGTATTATTATTGATATAATGTTAATGATTATAATTATAAAGCTGTGTGTGGGTTCACACACACACACATAGTTTTGGTATTGTGTTTATTGGAATTAGATTTTTTGAACCTTAAAATTGGATAGTGTAATGGCAAATTCTGCTAATAATCCTAAAATCCTAAATAATCCTATTTTTTGCATTTACAAAGATCCATAAATCAGGCAACACTATAAGACCCATAATGCCATGTTGTGTACTCTCCTATTAGAAAATGCTATTCATAATCTATTTAAAGATTATTTAAAAACCTATAGATTATCCATCAGTAAAACAGAGCAAATAATTGATGATTTGTGGTAGTCAACTTATAGGAGATGTTTATATTACAGTCTTAGACTTTATACTGTACCTGTGTGCCACTTAATACAAATTACAAGAAATTTTTTCCCTTTTAGACATTTATTATATAAAAGCAATAAGCAAGTCAATTGCAAATTTATCCTGGATTTAAGCACATGTTTCATGCTATTCCTTTTTTTTTACTATGATTACAAGACATATGTTCAAAAGAGAGGGGCACCTGTGGATAGCCTCTTGTCTGGGGTCCTTTGTCAGATATAATATTATTCGAAAAGTGATTTTATCAACTCTCCTATGTATGCTTATGTGCAAAAGATATGTGGAAGATATCTTTATTATATGGAAAACAAAACCAGATATAAATGGCTTCATACAACAAATGAATGACAATTTTTATGGACGATATTAAATTAGACCATGCCAGCAACTAAATGGTACATTTTTTTGGATCTTAAAATCAGCAATAGAAATGAAAATATCCACCCAAATTTATATTACAAACCATCACACCCACCATTATTTATATCTGTAAGCTCCAATAACCCCGGATGTATACAAAATAGCTGCTTTTAGAGCCCTGACAAAAAGACCCTTTACCCATTGTACAGATTTCACTGAAATGGCAAATGACTATAACAGTTTGAATATATTGCTATAAAACAGGTTACTATAGAAACCTAATCCACAATTTGGCTCAAATGTACTCTAGTGGTAGTGTTCAAGGCTCATATGCTAACAATGGGATAAGAGATAAAACTATAAGAACCTAAACAATATACTCTGTATCTGACTTTATTACATGTAGACCTATTCTGGCCAAAAATATGTATACAAACTATATTCTTACTTCATTTTTATGCCTTAATTAAACTGAAGTGTTTATTGAATAGTCATAGTTAATAAAATAAAACTGCACATCACTTCATTATTTGATTTGACTATTTCCATTCCAGGATTTTACAACTATTTTTAAATATCCAATCTAAATATATAAAATTGCTTGTCCTGACTGACTCACTCATTCATTCACTGATTCATCATCGCCCAGAGCAAACCGCTTAACCTAAAGAGGTGAAATTTGGTACACAGTTAGGGTACGTCATGGAAACGCACACTAAGAAAGGATTTTTCGAAATTCCAACGCGGGGGGTGAGGGGGANGAAATAAAAATCATATAGAATCTGGGTATGTAATATACAATGCATCTCTAAACTAATCAGGAGTTGTGGATTTGAGTCCCATTCAGGACAATTATTTCCTTTGGGATAGACAATGGACCATGTCCTTTCAGAATATTCTAAATTTAACATTAATTTAATTCTAATTAAATTTATTAGGAGAGCAGCTAAAGCACCTATCTCTAGCCAAATTGATTTGTTATGTAATTAGTTATTAGGCTCAACATAGCCAAATAGATAATCTGACATATCATTTGGTAATAGGAATGTGCTGGGTTGTTGTTTATTATGTAAATTAAACAATCAATCCACAAGAAGGAAGTGCAGCTACCCATTCTTTCACAGTTAAGAAAATATTGTGGCAATATAAGTTAAAACTTTCAGTTGTGTGAAATATGTTGTAAATTCCCGATCTTACAATGGGAAACGCATTTGTTTCTAATCAAACCCCAACCACTTGTAATGAAATCTGAGTAAATTTTCTTTTTAGCGAAGTTTTACATTTAACAAATATTCTGCCAAATCCGAGGGAAAATAATTTCTTAAGAAGTAACTTTCCTTTAAAAAATGCAATTAAAATACAGTACTCGAAATTTTACATCTATGACGTAAAACTCGTGACGTAATGCGTGACGCATTGCAACGACAAATTCGAATTCGTTCCATTTCGTATTGTTGCCGACGCCATCTTGGAAATTTTTGCTTTCCGGAAATTGCGAGTTCTTTTTCTTTCCATTTTAACATTTTTCGTACAAATTTTCATAACGAAAACTCGCGTAACGTAAGTAACATAATATTTTTCGATTAATAATATTAAATAGTTTAATTAGATACGCTTTAAACTTAGATTTGCAGTTTGTAACCTGTAAGGATACGGAACGCGTTTTTATAATTTTATTTATTATTACAAGTATCTTAGCGATATTTTACAAAAAGGGACTATTTTAGCATTTTAAAGAAAAGATTTGCAATTAGTTAATATTCTGACGTAGAACTTGTGACGTAACGCGTGACGCATTTATCGCACGTTCGATTTCCGACGCCATCTTGAAATAGAAAGTTTTTTGGAAATTGCAAGTTATTTTTCCCTCTGTTTTGAGATTTTTCGAAATACTTGAATTATATAAAACCGAATAACGCATGTAATGTAACGTTTTTTTTATTTATAAGCAATCAAAATTGAATAATTGTCGATAGAATATTAAATGTAAAAGTCCTAAATTTTCATTAAAAATATTTAAGGTTGTTTTCACTTAGCATCGAATTAAATCATCAGATTATAAATAATATTCGCTTGTATATCGTCTTATATTGTTTTCAACGAAACAATAAATGTACTGTATTAGCAAATGATTTTAATATTAAGTGAATTAATTAGTTAATGAATCATCTTGATGTTTACTATTCTTAATAATTAAATTCTTAAATTATTCTAGGAAGAAGTATTATTCTCAAATTTTATAATCCAGTTTTTAAAGAGACACGGAATTGTTTTGGAAACTTCTTGTGCTCAAAAAATTAACAAGAAGCAAAAGAAAAGAAAGGTAAGACGTTTTTATTTTTATTTTAATAGCATAGCATATTCAAATCAGATGAGAATAAGATTTTTTTCCATGTCTTATAAAAGTCTGGAAAAATATTTGGAATAAATTATTCCTTCAAATTATATTTATTTCATATTAAGATAAATTATAAACATTTAAGAAAAACATTAGCAAAGAGTTTAAATCATAATACAGTAGAACCTCGAAAACTCGGCTCTCGATAACCCGGCACTCCGGAAAACTCGGCCACACCCTGGCAGAGCAAAAAAATCCTTAGTTAATTAATTTTCATATAGACAGCTTTATAAAAGTATAAAAGCTCTCATAAAGTATTTTTCTGAGGTCTGTCTTATCAGGTAAATTACTGTACACAGTGTATTCATTAATTTTCATTTTCATGTAGTAAAGGCTCTATGCCTTCATAAAGGACGTACTTTTCCTTTGT
>NW_019386062.1:41177-49036 GCF_000671375.1 Centruroides sculpturatus
TTTAATAGATTTAACTGATTGTGAGCACTTAAAGCCAGGAGTTGTGTGACATCATTTAGGCTTCTGACATACCAATAGAGCAGCTATGTGACATGTATGTATGAAAATTACTTTGTGGATAATCAACTCAATGGTAAGTGGCTGGAAGTGATTACATTTATTTGAAATCATTACTATATTTATTCATATTTCAGAATCAATTTTAAATAATGTTCTTTTTTAATTGTTCAGGTTATCTGCTCCACACACCTTCCTTTAGAAAATGTTGATATTGAACTTTGTCACTGCAATCTTTTAACAAACATTTCCATTATGACAAAGAGCATGCAACATTTTCTTCTATAAATGGTCAGTGAACTACTTTACTTTACTTTTATATTCCCGGGACCATTTTAATTTTAAATTTTGTAAAAATTGGCATTCAGAGTTTGATTTTACTTGATGTTCATTTTGGATTAATCAGTCCTATGTTAATTAAGCACAATAAAATTAGCTTTATCATATTTAATGTAATAGAGATAACTGTAAAAACTGATTATAAATTATGAATTATTGTAAAATTTATATTTTAAATAAATAAAGATTCATTCTGTTTAAATTTTCATACTATATTTTACTATATCTGTAAGGAATTAATACTTGTAATTAATAATATTTGTAATTTAATATGATTGTGATTGTTATGACAACAAACTATTTAAATTTATTTTTTGGATTTGTTGTACTTGTTTAAAATCAAACAATATAGTTTTAAAGAACATTAAAAAGCGTATTTGAAGAGAGAGTGCTTATTTTTTACCGTTAAACACATAGATAACCCCTCAATATAGCAAACAATTTGAAGTACAAGTTGGCCACCTGTAAGACTTGGCTTAAGAACTGTCAATATAAATTTCAGAATACCAAAGGTTTTTTCGCTATGCTGAATATTCCCAATATATCAAAACACTGGGATAGGTTGAATGAAAATGATTATGAAGTTCCATAGATGACTGGACAAATGGGGCATGTCTAAGTCAAGGCTGGTGTGGTGGGTGGACTGGATTATTTGTTACCCATATAAGAATATTCTGGAAGTACCTAGAAGAGAAAACCCATAAAAGAGTAAATGACACCAGTGACAGGACCTTTCAGACCATATGACAGGAATGCCACCACCAAATAAGATGAATACAGAAATGATACTAGGAAGTTACAGGAAGGAGGAAGTAAATAAGAGTTTTATATTAAACGAATCATTACACTACTTTAGTATCAAATGAGTAATATACTTTACTACACTGTTGTTATGATCCATCAGACACTGAAAGTAATCTTGTCAGACAACATAATGAAATATGCCAAAGTAAATGCTTCTTTCTACAAGAAGTTGATTCTGAGTAAAAATTAGATGTTACAAGGGAGTTTGGCATCACCCTTTCCATTCTGTCAATGATTTTAAAAGATCATCCAACATTGAAAAAAGTTAAAAAGATCCAATGTTGAATCTAGCAGGAATAAAATGCATAGCACACAGTTTGAGGATGTGCGGAAAGTTATTTTTATCTGGTTTCAAGATGTTCAAGCATGCCACTGTCCCATGGGCAGTTCCTCTTTTTTTTGCAGGGATTTTGTGAAAAGTATGGAATTATCTCAAAATCTTTATGCAGAGAAACATTACTGTTTCATTGCACATAGCATGTGCATGGACTACAGACAAGATACTATTTTTAAATACAGTACAGATGACATTTTCAATCCTGATGAAACAGGACTGCTGCAGAGGAAGCAAAAATTCTAAATAGTGATTTACTGCCACGTTTTATTGCAGTACCACAGGTAAGAAATGATCTCACACATTACACTACATTGCATTCTTTCATCCCTTTTTATCTTAAGAATGATCACATACTGATATCCACTGTACATGAAATGGATATGGAGAATATGAGATCCTTAATCATTGCAAAAGGATCAAGAGCATAGTGTATTATATGAACAATGTGTACTCTACACACTGCAAACTGCCAAGATTGAATGATGCAAAGCATTTTTAATAAATAGTTGAACTATAAACTGGATTAAAAGATGAAACAAAAGTAAAGAGTCCAGCAGTCAGATGACAACTGCTTGGTTTGAGTCCCAACTGGAAAATGTGCAAGTTGAGAGCTTTATACTGCTGTTCTACAGTTGATCTTGGAATAATCCATACTGTACAGGCTGAATCTTGATTATTTTTTGCAACATTGATAACTATGTCTAGAGAAGGATCAATGTAAAGCAAGCTGTTGACAAGAATGCTGCAACATGGGCACATGTCATGAATTTTATCACACTATATTTTGTCTGGTAGCATTAGAAAGCACAAAATGTCACAGGTTCTCCAACCCTGGTGTAGGAAACAAAGTTAATGACTACAATTAACCTTTTTTCTAGTTCAAAGTATCATAATCATACTAAATAATATTAGTTAATGGTGATGTCCTTCCATTAACTGTCAGAATTATTATTACTGTTTGAACAAAATATAATTCTTAAAACTCTACCAGCAAAATTATTTATTAACATAACATTATTTCTAGGATTGTGATGGATAAAATTCATGAAAATTATTAGAAAAAAAGAAACCTCAATCTTAAAATGAAGTATATAGTGAAATTTAACAATTGATATTGTGTATAACTTTCTCTGAGGACAAAATTGACCATTGGTCAGCTATTGGTTAACGTCAATACTTAAAGACGATTTCACAGCTAGCGATGCTAACGTGAGTCTATCATAATATATTATTTACCAAATGGTTTTTTTTAAAAACAAGCAATTATTTATTGTGACATTGTCACAATGTTGGGCTGCAATTTTTAATTTTTTAATTTAAAGTATATCCTCTCCACCTCAAATTAGTAGTGGCTTGCCCCTGTACATCACACTTTTCCTTTAACAACACAGTTATGCCAGTCATATCTGTAACACCTTCCTGGGAAAGTTTTTATATAATTAATTGGGGCCTTCTGCCCCTAAGGTTTCCGTATCGGGTTCCGTTCTCGAAATTAAAAAAAGACAGATCGAGAATTTATAGGTCTACAAATTGCAGTCCAAAAATCTTAATATGTAAATCTTATTACTTTTTATAACTTTAAAGAATCATTAAACAAAGTAAAAAAATTGAAATAAGTTAATGACAGTGGCATGTTATAGTTTTACGAAGCCCCTTTGAATTTGAATTAGGGAGGCCCACCCAGGCAATTGCATTTTTTGCCCATAGAATAACACGCCACTGGTTAACAAAATTATTTTTTGTATATTTTTATTGTTAGATATACTGTTTTGTGTATAAAATTGCTATTACAAATTTAATTTTGTTCATTAATAAGTTTATACAATACATGTGTAAGCACTTAAATGATACATTAATACAAAAAAAGACAACTTATACATTCAAAACTAATTTAATTATAATGAAAATTTTAATTGCAAAGTTACTTTTATGCTACTCTAAATACGTATTGAACAATTTATTTTTTTTACAACTGCCACACAAACACATACGGCACACTGTATATAGTATAATGGCACCCGTATTCGACTGTTTAAAGCTGTTTTAAACTTTGATATTTTTTATTACAATAAGTAGTAGCATGAAAAGCAAAATTCATATATGAAAATAAAGATTGTTCTATAGTTATCATGAAAACAAAACACAGTCAAATACAACAGCAGTCGACAATAGGCAGAAAAACAGCTTTATATAATACATTATAAGTATGTTTTGCCTATTGTAAAGAAAACATTGATTTTATATATCATTTTAAAATAATGCCAGTTTTCCCAATCATTTAACATTTCAAAAAGCAAGTTTTAAAGGGTCTAAATAAATATATCTAGGAACAATTCCTTGTAATGTTTCTGAAAACCATTCAGTAGGATATTATCTTCATATACTTATTAAAATTTATCTTTTGGGGGTGCTTTTAAGATTTTCTGGCCTTTCGTTTTAAGGATATTATGGCAGTTAATCGCCTAATTAAACAAATGACAATCTTACAAAATAATTGAGCATCAATTCACCAATTACATGCAAATTCAATATAAAACAGCACATTAAATATTAAAAATTTAATTAACATTATAGAGCATGATCTCAGGTAAGTTGTAATTCAATTTTCCATTTTACATTTTAACATAGAACAATAATAGATAATTATATAATATATTTAATTGTTATTTTACATTTGATAATATAATTTTATTTCGATTATTTATAATAAATTATATAATTATATTTTCATGTTCACAAAAACATTACACATTTTTGATATGCAGCAACTAAGTCAGTTGCTGCCTATCAAAAATACCACTTTGGCAAAAGGGCCACAAATGAAACACAAATTCAAAAATACAAAATAATTACATATAAACTATAATTAAAATAAACTCAATAATCGAAATAGTATATAGATACACACCGATCAACTAAAGTAAATAAGCATTTAAATATCTTGCATAAAGTTACATGCTTTTCTCGACTACAGTTAAAAGTAATAGATACAACCACCTGTTAGCAAATCAAATATAATAGAGATAAGTTGACATTATCAAAATAATAATAATATACCGATGAAAAATTAAAAAATAAAGTTTAATTTCATAGACAGTCAGAGTACGCCATTAATATGCACACAATAAATGGCTTTTTAAATAATAAACCACCGAATATAGATTGTACTGCCGATCTTGGAATAATCCATACTGTACAGGCTGAATCTTGATTATTTTTTGCAACATTGATAAATATGTCTAGAGAAGGATCAATGAAAAGTAAGCTGTTGACAAGACTGCTGCTGGATGGGCACATGTCATGAATTTTATCACACTATATTTTGTCTGGTAGCATTAGAAACCACAAAATGTCACAACCTTGGTGTAGGAAAACAAAGTTAATGACTGAACTAGAAAAAAGGTTAATGGCAAAGTATATACATTATACTAAATAATATTAGTTAATGGTGATGTCCCTTCTATTAGCAGTCAGAATTATTATTACTGTTTGAACAAAATATAATTTTTAAAACTACCAGCAAAATTATTTATTAACATAACATTATTTCCAGGATTTTGATGGATAAAATTAATGAAAATTATTAGAAAAAAAGAAACCTCAATCTTAAAATGAAGTGTATAGTAAAATTTAACAATTGATCTGGTGTATAACTTTCTCTGAGGACAAAATTGACCATTGGTCAGCTATTGGTTAACGTCAATACAGTACTTAAAGACGATTTCACAGCTAGTGATGCTAACGTGAGTCCATCATAATATATTATTTACCAAATGGTTTTATTTAAAAACAAGCAATTATTTATTGTGACATTGTCACAAAGTTGGGCTGTAATTTTTAACTTTTAAATCTAAAATATATTTTCTCCACCTCAAATTAGTAATGGCTTGCCCCTGTACATCACACTTTTCCTTTAACAATAGAATCGTGCCAGTCATATCTCTAACACCTTCCAGGGAAAGTTTTTATTGAAATAACGCAACTTCCGATTTGCATCGGAAGTTTTTATATAGTTAATTGGGGCCTTCTGCCCCTAAGGTTTCCGTATCGGGTTCTGTTCTCGAAATTAAGGAAAGACAGATCGAGAATTTATAGGTCTACAAATTGCAGTCCAAAAATCTTAATATGTAAATCTTATTACTTTTCATAACTTGAAAGAATCATAAAACAAAGTAAAAAATTGAAATAAGTTAATGACAGTGGCGTGTTATAGCTTTACAAAGCCCATTTCAATTTGAGTTAGGGAGGCCCCACACAGGCAATTGCATTTTTTGTCCATAGAATAACACGCCACTGATTAACAAAATTATTTTTTGTATAATTTTATTGTTAGATATACTGTTTTGTATATAACATTGCTATTACAAATTTAACTTTGTTCATTTATAAGTTTATACAATACATGTGTAAGGACTTAAATGATACATTAATACCAAAAAAAAACTTTTACATTCAAAATTAGTTTAATTATAATGAAAATTTTAATTGCAAAGTTACTTTTATGCTACTCTAAATACGTATTGAACAATTTATTTTTATTACAACTGCCACATAAACACATACAGCACACTGTATATAGCATAATGGCACCTGTATTCGACTTTTAAAGCTGTTTTAAACTTTGATATTTTTTATTACAATAAGTAGTTGCATAAAAAGCAAAATTCATATATGAAAATAAAGATTGTTCTATAGTTATCATGAAAACAAAACACAGTCAAATACAACAGCAGTTGGCAATAGGCAGAAAAATAGCTTCATATAATACATTATAAGTATATTTTGTCTATTGTAAATAAAACGTTGATTTTATATATCATTTTTAAATAATATTCCTAGTTTTTCCAACCATTTAGCATTTCAGAAAGCAAGTTTTAAAGGATCTAAATAAATATGTCTAGGAACAATTCCTTGTAATGTTTATAAGACCATTCAATAAAACAGTATCTCCATATACCTATTAAAAGTTATCTTTTGGGGTGCTTTTAGGGTTTTATGGCCTTTCGTATTAGGAATATTATGGCAGTTAATCGCCTAATTAATCAGCTCGCAATTTTAAAAAATAATTGCGCATCAATTCGCCAATTACATGCAAATTAAATATAAAACAGCACATTAAATATTAAAAATTTAATTAACATTATAGAATAACATTAACATGATCTCAGGTAAGTTCTAATTCAATTTTTCATTTTACATTTTAACATAAAAAATAATAGATAATTATATACGATATTTAATTGCTAATTTACATTTAATGACATAATTTTATTTGAATTATTTATAATGAATTATACAATTATATTTTGATATTTGTTTACAAAAACATTACACATTTTTGGTGGACAGCAACTGAGGCAGTTGCTGCATATCAAAAATACCATTTTGGCATAAGGGCCACAAATATAACACAAATAATACGAAACAATTAAATATAAATAATAATGAGAATAAACTAAATAGTCGAAGTATATAAACACACACCGATCAACTTAAGTAAAAAAAACATCCAAATATCTTGCATAGAGTTGTGTGCTTTTCTCGGCTACAGTTAGCAAATAAAATATAATATACATGGGCTGATATAATGAAAAAGATAATAAGCCGAATGAAAAAAATTGAAAATTAAAATTTTAAATTTGATAGACAGTCAGAGTACGCCATTAAAATGCACACTATAAATGGCTTTTTAAAAAATAACCCCGCGAATATAGAGAAACACAGCTATAAAATACCTTAATAAAGCCGATTTCGACCGAACTATTTCATACGCAATCATTTGCATTTTTCCGAAATAGTCAACTCATTTATAAGCTCATTAAAAATTATCTAATTATCATCTAAATAAAAAAAAACACTTCATTATTACGCCAAATAGATATAAGTATAAATAAATACACGTAGAACTATAATAACTACATTAAAAAAGTGTCGCAAAAAACCGAGAACGGCTACAAGTAAGAGGCCGGTTTACCGACTACGACACACTTTACTAATAACATAAAACGTATATAAAATAAAAATTAAAATTACACTAACGCCCGAATAGCGGAGATGACAGTTTAAACACCGAACTTGACGTTATCTGGAGGGCCGACTCGCTAAAACGAGGGTCGGCGGGTGAGAGGCGGGCCCAGATTGCGACAAACGCAATCGAGACAGTAATACTAGCGCCGGAATCGCGGCGATGACCATATTTACAGACCGATGCTGACACTATATAAAGTGCCGACGCTCTAAAACGAGGGTTGGCAAGTGACACATTTGTCCAGATTGCGACAAATCCCGAATAGTGACAATACACTAACGCCCGGATAGCGGC
>NW_019386062.1:49274-51295 GCF_000671375.1 Centruroides sculpturatus
TGTCGCTAAGGCCGAAAACGGCCGGCGACGGGTAAGAGGCGGGTTTACCGGAGACCAGACATATTCCTTAGAACATCGAGGAATAGACAGACATATTTTAACAAATATTGACCGGACAATTGAATTCTCAGAGTGTCGCTAAGGCCGAAAACGGCCGGCGACGGGTAAGAGGCGGGTTTACCGGAGACGAGACATATTCCTTAGAACATCGAGGAATAGACAGACATATTTTAAATATACATTCTTCAATGAAGTCTTTGTTCATTTATTTATTTATTTGTTGTCGTATGTCTGAATATTTTACAAATGGAACTACTTGTCTAAAAAGCTATCTTTATTCGTATCGAGTTGAATGTTTCCAACTAGTAATAATTCCGAATTTTAGGCTAATTCCATCCATTTATATAAGAATTTAACAGATTACTAATAAATTTATGAATAGCCTGTTGTGTAGCATTATATAAACACCATATGCTATATTAAAACTCTTACACGCAAATACTAGGGTGTACGAAAGATTTAGGATCTATGCAATGTACAACTTTTAATTTCTATTAACTCGTATTTACAAGTTTTAATTTTGAAAGAAATGAATTTATGAATTTTACCAATTCTTCCACACACACCCACACACACACTAAATTCCATACATACTGAAATTACCCTCAATGTTTTTTGCATTTCACGTTTCAAAGGTTGCCTCATTCCAAAAGTGTAAAAATATAATGGGGAGTACTTTTCCCGATCGCCATACTTTTCCTGCGTTATATATAACAAGCGGTAAAGTAAAAATTTACAAATATCCCGGAACGTTACACGTTGGCACTTTGTTGTTAGAGCACCAATCTACTACCGTCTAATAGTATACAATTATAATAAACAATCCACCGTTATAGAATATTTTAATGTCTCTCTACCATGGAGCATTATATTACTTATTTGTAAAGTTTAAAAGTTTTACCTTAATGGGAAATTTCTTTGTTATGTTGAAGAAGTCTTCTGTTAAAATCGACAAAAAAGCTTTTCTGAATTCATTAATGAAATTCAAAATCTGTTGAAATAAATGATATGCATGAATTGTCTAATCTGGTGCAATAATTAATATAAACAACCCAAAGCGTGCTCAGCAGAAAATAATAAACTATAACTAAATCAACACCTGTTCACTCGCTGAGAGATTTATTCTTAACACAAACGTTTTCAATCCAATCAATGGATCATCGTCAGGTAAATTAGAACATTTCAAAAAATAGAACAACAAGTTCAAAATACAAAAAATATAAATATTAATAACGGATAACCAATATATTACTAACAGCAAAATAACGTTTTTAAATAATATAATTAATACAAATGCTGCTAAAATTATAAATAAAAATAAAATATTAAAATATAACAAATAAATTGTGTATACAAAATATTAATACTTCAAACTTAATAGACAAATCGATAACACTATATATTAATAATGCTTAATAAACTGTACGGAGTTTCTCAACTAAACTATACAGAGTTTTTTATATACATAATATTAAAGCTCCTGCTCTTATTTGAAGTTTTTAACTGCAAACTTCCATGCGGAAGGAAGTCCCTCGGCATCCCTTGCGTTGATGCAATTCCCTTTAAGTTTGCTTTTATAAATTTCTAATTTTTCGGCCGTTTTTGCCAAGGTCGGGGAGTGTATTTGTTTCAGTATATCTGCTTCATTCCATCTTACTATCGAACCCTCCGTTTGCGCCATTTGAGACAATACTGTGGCATTCGAACCTTTTCTCACATCATATCTGTGCTCTTTTATCCTTACCCCTAGATTTCTAGTAGTAACCCCAACATATTCTTTATCTATTCCTAACATCTGATTCTCGTATGGGATCTTATATACACCTGACCTATCCTCTTTTTTAACTATCCCTTTATCATTTCTAAGTATTCTGTACAAATTCGGAGCTCTTTTTAAGACTATTCTTGTAACTTTTTTATTTGCGATTTCTTTCATAATGCTTCCTAAGCGCTTGTTGTAC